>NC_056732.1:1444529779-1444705791 GCF_019279795.1 Protopterus annectens
TATATATATATATATATATACATACATATATATATATATATATATATATATATATATATATATATATATAGTACAAAGAGAAAGCTGCAGGAAAGCCAATAACAAGTCCACCTGTCCACAATAAAAATGGGTTTATTCGATCCAAACAAACATAAACAGACTTTAAGGGCTTTCGTCACTAGGACTTCAACAGATTCAATATATATATATATATATACATATACATACATATATATATATATATAATCAAATATATGAAAAAGAATTTTTGGACATGAAATAGTCTGTCATTTGATATGTTAAAATTCTACCTCCATGGTGGTGGTGCTGCGTTAGCCTTGTCGCCTCACAGTACGATGTTGTCCTGTTCGATTCTCAGCTACAGCGTCTTCTGTGAGGAGACATGCATGAATGGGCGCACCTTCGTTGAAGGTTGTACATCACGGCTGGCAACTCGGCATGTAAAAATCTACTGCCAATCATTAGCGGACCAGAGTTCCGCTGTGGCAACCCCTAACCGGGAAAAGCCGAAAGACACAACAACAACCATGGATTTGTACCCATATTTGTTCCACTGTGGAATTTACTTACTTTTGCCTTTGTTTTGTTTGATTTTACATCATGTCCACTACTACCTATGGTCTCAGAGGGAAGCACAGTATGCTTTGCATATTAAACTCAGGTCCATTTTTCTTCCTTTAGTACAGTGTCGAAATTAAGTTTTAATAATACAGATAGCTTTGACAAGGAGATGGACAAAACGCTATGGTAGGCTAAATGGAACAAATGTATAAGGTAGTGTACGTAGATCATTGTGTGTATTGTACCTAGTCAACCACTGTAGCTAGATAGCACATGCATATAAGTTACTTGAGCACGTGCAAGATCAGTGCCATTTTGTATAGTCAGTCAGAGTGAATGAAGGCATGAATAGAGATGAACACGTGAGTGTGTTTGAAGTAGAGAGTCAGTCATTTAGCTTAAATATATGTTCCAGTTACAGTTCCTGATGTGTTTATCTACAATAAACAACTTGAACCCATCACAGTGCCTCAGTGTCTCACTTGAATACAACAGATGTGTGACATGGTGTCAGAATGGGATATGAAGTTGAAGCAACTTGCAAACCATGAGGCACGCGGTCAGGAACCAACTTGCAAGCAAGTCAGTAGTTATGTGGTTATTCAAAGGCACTTAAACTCATTTAAATGAGTGGAGAAGCATTCAAAACATTCAAAATAATTACAGAGATAAATGAAATGTCCGAAATTGTGACATACAGATAAAAGTATTCAAAATAAATACAAAAGTGTTTGAAATAATTTCTAAAGTATTAAAATGTATGAAAAGGCTAAAACAACCAAATTTGTTTCGCAATGTACTACTTTTTCACACTAACTAAAACTTTTTGAAGTATCCGAAGTGTTCACAGTGTTTGCAGTGTTAAAGTGAAGCCTTTTCAGAGAGATTGTTGTGGATCTGAGCATAATTACAAGTACTTTGTCTATGCTTATACTTAAATGAATTTTGTTGTTATGGCAGTGGGATTTCATAGACCTGGACCTCTGGTGTATGATAATAATATTGCTGAGAACTGGCGAGTGTTTGAGAAAGAATATATTTCCATACAGGCTGCATTTTCTGATAGACACATGTACAAAGGCATTCATACTTCTTAATTTAGTTGGCTCAGAAGCCATTGAGAGGAACGTTCATTTGTGTATGCACCTGCTGTGTATGCAGGGTAAGGGGCGAACTGCCATATTGTGATGCAGGCTGAAACATGTTTGAATACAAGAGACATGCAACACTGTACCTAATCTAAAACAAAAAACAAAATGGTTTAGGCATTTTATTACACCTGAATGGCTAAGTATTACACCTTTTGGCTAAGTTTCTGGTGTCATTCTAAGGGGATCCAGTATTTGTTTGCCTAGGATGACATGACTGACAGACCTCGATGCTTTGCCAGAGATGGCCTGCATCTGTCACCCCTGGGCTTCCAGATACTGGCCAAGGCTCTTGTCAACCCTATAGTGCCTTTTTTAGGCAGTGTTCCAAAGGCCAAATTACCACTGTAACAGCTATAAACAAATGCAATCTGAGGGTCATGCTGCTCAATGCTAGAAGTCTAAATCTCAAAATGCACTCACTCGAAGCACTCCTTAAAATGGAGAACATCGACATTTGTGCCATAACAGAGACCTGGTTCAAGGCAGCAGAAATCACCCCTGCACTACCAGACTATAACGCATTCCATACATTTTGGCCCCAGAACTTGGACCGAAACACCAAAGGTGGTGATGTTTCTATATTCATAAAGGATGCACACAGCTCCAGACTGGTAGCCCAACATAACACACCTGAGATACTTCAGGTGCAGCTAACATTGGGTAAAGACAGCGATTCAGGTCATAGCCTGCTACAGCTCCCCAACCATGTCCCAAGACTCACACTCCACATTCCTAAGCACCCTGGAGAATATTAGGGTCCAACCTAACACTCTCATACCGGGTGACTTCAACTACCCATCTATTAACTGGGTACCAATACACTTGCCTAACGTTTCCTGGAATTCATTAATTCCAATGCCCTGGACCAACTTGTTCTTACCCTACTAGAGGTAGCAACATCCTTGACCTGGTCATTACTAACATGGGTGACCATTGCTCTACAACAGTCAGCTCCTCCCTGGTTAGATCCTACCACAAACTAATCACCTTGGAAATCCACATCCCCTCCCACCACCCCTGCAAAGGCAGCCACCATGAAAAACTTCTCCAAAGCTAACTTTGGGCTTCTAAAAACAGAGGTGGCTAACTTCATGGCACCCATGCAAATGGAGATCAGTTGCATGACCGCTGAATCATACACCAATGCACTGTACAAACACGTACACAAATGCATGGATCTCGCAATATCCAATAGAACCAAGACGCACTCCTCCAAAAAATGGAAGCCAATCTGGTGGTCCCCTGCTATAAACAAACTCTAAAATAGAAGGAGGAAACTGATGTGGAATAAGGTGAAGTCCAAAGACTGGAAAAACTCCCTTATCAGTCTTAACAAAAAGTTGAGATCCCTCATCAAATCCTCTAAATCTAGCTATGAAAACAGAATTGCAGCAGATAGTAAAGACAACCACAAGGCCTTCTATAGTTATGTAAAGAATCTCCACGGCAATATCCAGATTTTCTCTGAGCTACTGCACAATGGTACCTCCTATACCGAGCCAACAGATATTGCCAATATACCGGCGGACAGATTCAGTGCCAACTTAACCCCTCCCCCGCAAGGGACCATTCACAATACCAGTAGATTGTCAGGCACCCAGTATTACTGCTGCACAGGTTAAAACAGCACTGTCCAAGGCCAAAAATACAGCTTCTATGGGACCTGACAATATCCTTGGCTGTGTTCTATATGAATTACAGAGTGAACTGGCACTTCACCTGTGTGCCCTGTTCAATCACAGCTTCACCTCAGGTGTTGTTCCTACCGAATGGTGCACTTCTACAGTCATCCCTCTCCATAAAAGGGGAACGATTACAGACCCTGTGAATTTTCGCCCTATTAGCCTGACGAGTCTGACATGCAAAGCTATGGAATGCATCATCATGGACCTAATAAACACGGATATAGGGAATCTCCAGACTCTGGATACCACACAGTCTGGTTTTGTGAAGGGTAGATCATGCTTGCTCAACTTAGTTGACTTATTTGAGTCAGCCACCAGAGCTGTGGATGAAGGCAAGATGGTTCATACAGCCTACCTTGAATCTGGCAAGGCCTTTGATACCATTCCCCACTCAGAAATCATAGAAAAACTCACTGAGCTAGGCATCAACCCCTATATCACTAGGTGGGTTGCAAACTGGCTCACAAGTAGAACCAACAGTGTGAAAGTAGCTGACTCCAAGTCAGACTGCCAAACAATCACGAGTGGAGTCCCACAGGGTTCGGTCCTGGGTCCTCTCCTGTTTGGTATCTACTTCTCTGAAGTCCAGGCCAACACGAAGGGACTCTGGCTGACAAAGTTCGCAGACTATTGCAAGTTGGGAGCTATTATTAACTCCCCGAGTGATGTTGATATCCTACAGAAAGGCCTCACTGAGACCAACAACTGGTGTCAGAACCATGGCCTTAAGCTCAATGCCAAAAAATGTGTCATCATCCCATTTGGAAAAAAACATGGTTCCCATGAATTACCACATCGATGGTAGCCCACTGAACACAGAAGACATTATAAGAGATCTGGGAACACAGGTTGACAGCAACCTCTCCTTTGACCACCACACTACCACTGTGGTCAGAAAGTCCTTCTATGTGGCACATCTCATTACTAAGGGTTTTGCATCCAGGAAGAAAGAGGTCATCTCTCCCTCTACTCTTCTCTCATTCGTCCAATCATTGAGTACAATGCCCCATTTGGCATGTACCTCACTAAACACCTACAACAACTAGAGAGGCCGCAAATGTAACTCACAAAGAGGATCCTAGGCCTTAAACATTTGTCCTATATGGACAGATTCAAAACACTCCAACTATTATCTGTCTCATATCGCCTACTTAGAGGCCATCTCTGCTTGACTTACAAAGCCATGTCTGACCCAGCTCTGTTAGAAATGCTACATCTAAAAAAATCCCAATCCCTCTGCACCACATGCTCCAGAGGCCTCAACCTCATTACCACAATCAGCAGAACATGCTGAAGGGACAGGTTCATAACTCAGAGACTGTCCATGCTATGGAATAGACTCCCCATACATGTCAAGCAGAGCACGTCACTGGCTCTCTTCAAGAGGAATCTTGATGAGTGGATGTGAAATAGAAAATTTACCCCAGGGATCACTCCAGTGGCTTTACTTGACAGAGGCACTGGGAACTAAGATCGGGTGGCACGATGCCAGGGTAATCCTATGGGCTAGGCTTGTAAAGGCTCTAGGGTCATTAGCCTAGTACACACCTATGAACCTATGAATAACAATGGCTCTTCATTCCTTTATGTAATGAATCTTCAGTCAAAGCCTTCTACACGTTTAGACCATCTACTGTGCAGGAGGGGAAAAAAGTTGAAGATGTCTGAATTCACATTCAAAAGAGACTCACATCATGGCTGGTAAAGCAGCATTCTCCTTCATGTCAAAATAACCATCAGAAGGGTCCCATACCATATACCAGATTGCTATAGAACTCCATCTATGACAAAAGAACGCCACAACACCTATCTACAGGAAACTGAATAATTCAGTATTAAACCCAATAACATTTTCCTAGGTAATCTCAACTATCCAACTATAGACTGGGAAACCAACATCACCACTAGTGCACAAGCACAGAGATTCCTGGACTTTGTCAGTACAAATGCCCTGGAACAATTAGTTAGTGTACCCACTTCAGGGAATAACATCTTAGATCTTGTCCTTACTAATATGGGAGAATCTTACACCATCCCTTGTGTATCTTCAAAACTTATTACATCTGACCATAAAGCAGTTTCCTTTGAAATAAAACTGAAACCAAAGATACCTTCCACCCAAGGTAACCTTAGAAATTTCTTTAAGACAAACTACCTACAATACATTAGCAAGCTTTGAATTTTCACGAAAACCAGCCAACTCCACGGAATATGCAGAAATGTACACCATCACACTATACCAGCATGTGAAACAGCTGCATAGATGCAGCTGTACCTGTAGAAACAAGTGCAGGGCAACCTCAGACACAAACTCAAGTGGTGGATCCATAATATCAACAAGCTTTATAATAAAAGGAAAAGAATTTTGACCAAAAGTAAGAGTAATTCCAAGAATCTCCAAACCCTTGTCACTGATATAAACAACTCAGGGGCTTAATAAAATTCACCAAAGCTAAGTGTGAGGGTAAAACAGCTACCCAAGCCAAACAGAATCACAAGGCACTCTTTAGTTATGTTTGTAATCTCAAAAGCACAATGTAGCAATGTGCTATGCTGACTGTGAACGATGTTATCTACACTGATGCTGAAGACAGACAGAACCTACTGGCAGATAAATTTATCTCTAACTTCACTCCTCTCTCTTCTCTAACTGTTTATACTTGAAACTGGCTTGCCTCCAGGTATCACACAAGACCAAGTCATAATAGTGCTATCAAAAGCTAAACATACTGCATCGATGGGTCTTGGCAATATCCCTGATGCATCTTAAATAAAAAGCACAATTTAGCCACATCCCTAATAACACTGTTCAATCTCATCCTCCATACAGGTTTTTCACCAAGTGAATGGAGAACAGCTATAAGTCTTCCTCTGCATAAGGGAGGCCTTTCTACAGATCCAAGCAATTGCACACCCATAAGGCTGAGCAGCTTTATATGTAAAACCATGGAAAGACTTATCAGGAAATAAATCAATCAATTAGGACATAGGGAACCTCTAAATACTGGACACATTTCAGTTTGGATTCAATTAGGGTAGGTCATGCTTACTTGACCTGGCTTACTCATGCTTACTCACCAAAGGCACTCCCCAGGGTTCGAGGCTGGACCATCTCCTTTGGCATCTACTTTTATAAAGTAAAAGCCAATACCAAAGGGCTCTGGCTAACTAAGTTTGCAGATGACTGTAAGCTAGGAGCAGTCACTGAATCCTCAAATGGCTTAGCCATCCTGCAGTAAAGTCTGTCGCAAATAGCTGCTAACTGGCACCAAAATCCTGGACTGAAGTTAAATGCCAAAAAATGCATTACCCCAGGAAACTACCATATTGACAATATGCACCTAAGAATTGACCCAGTTGGTTGGGATTTGTGAACCTATGTGGACAGTGACCTAACTTTTAACAAACACATGTCTATTGTTTTAAGAAAGCCCTTCTACACTGCACAACTTATACACAAAGGGATTATGTGTAGATCTAGGGATGTCATTGTCCCCTTTTCACTCAGCACTCATTAGGTCAGTCCTTGAATATAATGCCCTCTTTGGCATGTATCTGTCAGACACATGCAACAACTGGAATGCCCACAGAAATACCTTAATAAAATAATACAAGACCTAAACAACATGTCCTGCATGAACCAACTCAAAGCCCTATCACTACACTTGGTATTCTACACACTGCTAAGAGTTGACTGGGGTCTAGGATATAAGGCATCCTCCAACCCATTATTGGTGGATTTACTGCACATCAACAAGTCAAATGCCATTAGAAATACTCAGTGGAGGGATATAAACCCCTTCTGCAATATCAACAGAATGGTTTGGAGGGACAGGTATAGCTAGCACAGAATACCACTGCTGTGTGACAGACTCCTCATCCACATAAAAAAAAAAAAAGTTATGTCTTACTATAATGTCCTAACTGTGTTGTTCATCTTCACCAATCCTTGACAATGGGTTCGGTTCCAAACCCTCTGAACCGACTCGGCCGTATTTTCAGCTCACGCTCTCCAAGCTCTACCCATAATGTTCCTCACAGAGATTACCTCGGATCAAGTTTGCCAGACGGCAGAATATAGTCGAAGATTTCAGGATTTTTATTCATATACACATATATGCATATAGACATATAAACAGTCTTTATCTGATGTTGTTAATCTTCACCTAATGACGTTGGGACAGAATCCCCAGCTACTTATTTGCCTTTGGAGGTCTCATGGAAGAATATTCCGAAGCACCACAGAGCCGAAGGATGCTCGACCTCTCGAGACCTGGTCTCATTTGTAATGTGAGATAAAGATATGGTGAGAAGACCATGTGGCTGCTGCACAAATGTCATCTAGTGAAGCTCTTGCATGAAAAACTGCTGATGTGGCAACAGCCCTTGTTGAGTGGGCTTTAATTGTTTTGGGAAGTTGAAGTCCTTGTGACTAATAAATGAAGGTGATGCAGTCTGTTAACCATTTAGCTAAGGTAACTTTTGTAACTGCACAACCCATTTGTAGAGATGAAAAAGCTACAAATAACTAATCAGATTTTTGGAACTCTAGTTTTGTGGAGATAAAACCGCAATTGTCTGCGTACATCGAGTAAATGAAGTGCGTATTCTCCTTTGTTGGAAAATTTAGGGAAAAAGTTGGCAGTTGTAATGCCTGATTTATATTGGAATCAGAAACTACTTTTGGAAAAAAGGAGGGGTTTTGTTCTTAGTTGGACTCTATCTTTATGGAAGATTAGGTAGGGTGGTTTGCTTGATAAGGCTTGTAACTCAGAAACTCTCCTTGCAGAGGCAATCGCCACCAGAAATAAAGTCTTCCAAGATAAATATTTCAAATGACAAGATGCTTCTGGTTCAAAAGACATTTGAGTTAATGCTTGGAGAACCATAGTAAAATCCCATGGAAGAACTGGCTCCTTAAAGGGAGGTCTCAGTAAAAACAGACCTTTCAAGAATGCTTTGGAAAGTTTGAGAGACATTATTGATGAGTTATTCCAACCAGTATGAATATTTGAGATTGCTGCTAGGTGAACCTTTATAGTGGAATCAGAGAAACCAGATTCAAAGAGGGTATTTAAGAAACCTAGGATGTGTTGGACTGGAGCAGTAAAGGGATCAAGTCCTTTATCCAAGGCCCATATGGTAAATTTTTTCCATTTGCACAGGTAAAGTTTCCTAATCGTAGGTTTGTGATGTGCAATAATAATAAGTTGTATGGGCGACGAGAGGGAGGGATGCCTGGCAATCATGGGAATTGGAGAAGCCATACAGTCAGCTTGAGATGCTGTACATTTGGATAAACCATGCCCTCTGGGTGAGTTAGCAGATCCGGAACTGGGTCCAGACTCCATAGTTTCTGTAACAGATGAGGCCAAAGGAAGGGAAACCAAACTTGTCGAGGCCAGAATGGGACAATAAGGATTATGGTATTATTCATCTTTTTGGTTTTCTGCAGGAATTGTGAGATCAGAGGCACGGTGGAGGGGGGGGGTCATACAATAGACCGGGAGGCCAATTGTGGAGAACAGCGTCCCTGGGTGACTCCCCCGGTGGGGGGATTAGGGTAAAGTAACTTCTGCATTTGTTGTTCATGGGGGAAGCAAATAGGTTGCAGCAAGGTTAGCCCAAATGGCGGAAGATCCTGTTCACCACTACAGGATTCAGAGACCACTCATGAGGCATGAAAACAGTCCTGCTCAAATTGTCTGCTATCACACTGGAACTTCCCGGAATGTAAGTTGCTATCAGAAAGTGGTTAGAAGAAATCACCCATTGCCAAACTCTAACTGCCTCTCAACATAATGGATATGATTTAGTTCCTCCTTGTTTGTTGATGTACCAGACTACTGACACATTGTCTGTTTGAACTAAAGGGTATCCTGGAATGCTTGCAACGCTAACAGCACAGCCCTCATCTCTAGAACATTGATGTGCAAAGTTGGCCTCTAGTTGGAACCATGTGCCTTGAACTGTCTTCCCCATATAATGCCTCCCTCCCCAATCTGGGAAGCATCCGTGGTCGCTATGGCTTGGAGCTGGGGAAGAATAAATGGTCGGCCTAGAAGAATCTGGTCAGAGTGAAGCCACCATTTGAGGTTTTGTTTGCAATGACTGGTGATCAAGATTTGGTAAGACATTGGTTGGTGAAGTAGAGATCACTGGGTTGCTAGTAACCACTGTAGTATTCTCATATGAAACCTTGCTAGTGGAACCGGTAATTGAGGCAGCCATTGAACCTAAGGTTTGAAGGATCAGTCTTGCTGAGACACTGTTGCCTTAGAGAATTTGCCTGACTAGAGCTCAGAAGCTTTGTAGTCTCTCTGGAGGAAGGGAAGCTATTCCTGAGACAGTGTTTAGGTGAGCACCTATGAAATCTAGTTGTTGAGTAGGTGGCAGGTTGGATTTTTGGAGATTTATTGAAATGCCTAGAGACGTGCAGACAGACATGGTGTAGTCTCTTGCCTGTTCTAAGTGATGCCTGGTAGTAGCAGTGGTGAGCCAGTCATCAAGGTATGGAAAGATCCGAAATCAAGTAATCTCCGTGGTATCCCCGAAGTCTCAAAACAACCCACTAAAGTGTCGTGGGTCTAAAAACAAAACAGTGTAAGAGACTTCTCTGTGTGGAAGATGTTCAGTCCATATATTTCTAGTTAATCACTGTATATTAATCAGATCAGACAATAGTAGTAGAAGTAGTGAACGTAAACTCGTCAAGTCAAAAAGTAATAATAGAAAATATATAATTTTACAGCATTACTAAGTATTCGAAAGTGCAAGGCAGGCCGTCTGTTTCCAGTCGAAAATACACAGACAAGCGATCCAAGTAAAACAAAAATAGAGTAATAATTTCCTCACAAGCTTTCTAAATATATATATACTTTTTATCAGGCATGGGAGTGGTTTATTGTGCTGTAAAACAAAATGTTATTGGTACACATGTTAAATTCACATCCCTTCCCCATCAGTGTGACATTCGAGCTGGTCCTGCCCTACCTTGTAGCTGTCATAATGATATATAGCCCTAATGTACTTTAATGGTACAGCTTATTTAACCAAATTATTAAGTAGATTATTAAGTCTGTGATTTTATCCAAGGCAATATACTACATGGCTGGAAATATATCAACCTTAGTTCATTTTGCGATCAAAAGTTATATATAAATATATACATATACATTTTGCATGTAAAAATCAGTTTCTATTTTCATAACCTATTGTTAACAAAGATCACTTTTCTCCTTCTAGACTTCTTCAGGTCTGTGTACTAGAACCCTAAAAACCTATATAATTTATTTTTTTCTGGTTCTCTTTTTTCCACTTTATTCAAAATGATGGTGATAACAATACTAACTAATTATACAATTATATAGATTTTTAGGGTTCTTGTACACAGACCTGTAGAAGTCTAGAAGGACGAAAGTGATCTTTGTTAATAATAGGTTATGAAAATAGAAACTGATTTTTACATGCAAAATGTATATGTATATATTTATATATAATTTTTGATCGCAAAATGAACTAAGGTTGATATATTTCCAGCCATGTAGTATATTGCCTTGGATAAATCACAGACTTAGTAATCTACTTAATAATTTGGTTAAATAAGCTGTACCATTAAAGTACATTACGGCTATATATTATTATGACAGCTACTAGGTAGGGCAGGAACCAGCTCGAATGTCACACTGATGGGGGAAGGGATGTGAATTTAACATGTGTACCAATAACACTTTGTTTTACAGCACAATAAACCACTCCCATGCCTGATAAAAAAGTATATATATATTTAGAAAGCTTGTGAGGAAATTATTACTCTATTTTTGTTTTACTTGGATTGCTTGTCTGTGTACTTAATAAAGGATTTTCGACTGGAAACAGATGGTCTGCCTAGCTTGGATTACTTTCGAATACTTAGTAATGCTGTAGAATTATATATTTTCTATTATTACTTTTTGACTTGACGAGTTTACGTTCACTACTTCTACTACTATTGTCAGATCTGATTAATATACAGTGATTAACTAGAAATATATGGACTGAAAATCTTCCACACAGAGAAGTTTCTTACACTGTTTTGAAAGATCCAAAATCCGTGCAGTCTGAGGTGTGCTGCAACCACTGCCATGCATCTGGTAAACACCTTGGGGGCTGTGGTGAGACCAAAGGGTAGTGCTCTGAATTGATAATGACTGGCTCCTAGCTGGAAGCATAGAAACCTCCGGGAGCTGTTTTCCATCTTTATGTGATAAGCATCCTTGAGGTCTATAGAGTCACCTTTTTCCCAGAAAGGCAGTATGGCTTGTACAGAGACCATCCGGAATTTGGTTTGGTAAACCAATTTGTTGAATTAGCTGAGATCCAAAATGGGTCTCCAGTCCCCTGTTTTCTTTGGCACTAAAAAGAATCTTGAGTAAATTCCGGATCCTGCTTGGTCTGGTGGGACTTTTTGGATGACTCTTTTTTCAAGCAGTTTTTGGATTTCTAAGACTGCTGACTCCCTTTGATCTGGGAGTTTTTTCTGTGGTTTGGGGATTGTAAACAATGGTATCTGATAACCTCTGGATATTATTTCCTGCACCCATTTGTCTGAAGTTATTGACTGCCAGGCTGGTAGGTGCAAGGATAATCATCCCCCAACTGCCTCCAGAGGAGGGCAATTGGGCACCCGTTCAGGGATTGCTGATAGGAAGTACCAGAGAAGAATTCTCTGGACCCCTGATTTTGTGGTTCATTCCTGCCTCTAGGGCGGCATCTTTCATTTGTTTCCCCCCTCTGCCCTGGGGGAAATCTTTGCCTCATGAGTCATAGAAAGGCCCCTTGTATTTCTTAAACCATAGTCTCCCACTCCTCTGGTTCCTTGAGTAAGGTCTATGAGGGGTGGAGAAACGTATGCCTATGGCAGATAGGGTCTTACCATCCTGCTCACTTCTGGCTAGTTTTTCTTTAACTTTTGGGCCAAAAAGGGTTGATCCGCCAAAGGAACCATTGATGAATGATGCTTTGAATGGCTCCACAAAGTTGCATAAGCGCATCCAGGAGTGCCTTCTGATGGCTATATCTGAACCTGCTGCTCTGGACGTCCCTTCAGCTGCATGTGCTATGGGTCTCATGGACAAACTGGAAATAGATTCTAAGGTTACAAGTTGGGAGGAAATGGTATCGCAAACCTCCTCAGCTATTGCCCCTGACAACAGTATTTGAAAGCTCTTTAATCAAATCTCTTTGCAATCTGGTAAAGTGTGCCATACAATTCAAGGACCTCAGAGCAAAGGTCACTGAAGCATAAACATGCTTTCCGAATCTATCCATCATCCTAGACTCCTTGTTAGGAGGATGGATTGTGTGACTCTTCTGCGAGTTCTCTCTTAGTGGCTGCTGCTACCACCATGGCGTCAACAGGAATTCCTTTTCGACCAGTGTGGTTCCTCTTTGGGTGCTGACAATACACGATCTGGCCTCTTTGGAATCAGCTCTATGGTGTCAGGTATCTTCCACGCCTGCTCAGCAATCAGCTTGATGAGATCGTCAGCGGGCAGAGAAATCCAAGAAGTGGACAGTTGGATGCGAAAAGTCTCCAGGTATACTGACTCCTCTGAGGAAGGCTGGGCGGAGGACCAGCCACCCCTCTGTTTTAGGATTTCAAGGATGTCCCTGAAGGAAACATCTTCAGGGGGTGACCTAGGGGAGCCTTCCCCTTCATCGAAGTCAGTATCTTTGGTGTAACACTCTTCAGGGGAGTCGAGGTGCTTCCTCTTGCATTTCTTCTTCTCAGGGACTTCCTCAGGTGGATGTTCTGGGGAAGTTTCCGAAGAGGATACCACTAAGGTGGGAGTCACCTACAATTTTTGCCCCCTCTGTCCAGGGGATGAGGTCAGTAGTAGCACTGGTTGAGAGGAAGGGGAAGAAATCTATCCCGACAGGCAAGGCAAACAGTGGGAATCCCTAATGGATAAAGCCTTCTCCATAATCTGGAAGGCAGGCTCCCCCGTAGAGGGGTGGGAGCCCGGAACTGAAAAGGACTGCTTCAGAACCGGAGTCACACCCTGCAACGAGGAGACTGTCCCCGGACCAGGAGCCTGGGTCTGAACTACCAGGGCCAACACTCCGAGAGGCATAGACGGGCTCAGACGGAACCAACAGAAAACCATGCATCTCAGAACCGACCAGCGAGTCCCAACCCCAGGAGTTCTCCAGTGCCAAAGACTCGGAGATACTCAAGGTGGTTGTCAGAGCCGATGACAGACAGGCTATCAGAACCGACTCAGTCAGAGTTGGGATTGTCATAACTGAGGACACCAAAAGGCTCTGGTAGAATTGGAGGAGGAGTGTACGTAGGTGTCATAGGGTATATAGTCTCGACGTTGGATTGGCTCCTCTTGCCACAAGAAGCTGATCCATTAACCTCATAATGTCCTGTTGAGATAGACTCTTGGTAGACCTCACCGATAAAGGGTAAGGAGACCTAGATGGTCCGACCTCCACAAAAGGGGTGTCTCTGAAGGGGTCCACAGTCAGGGAATAAGTGGTTCGTGGGAGCATAGGAATTTCTGATGTCTTCGGTACCAAGTGTTCCGTCTGAACCAATACTGAAGCATCCGTCCACTCCGGTCAATTTCGTGGTTTGTGTCAGGTCTCCTGGAGCCGAGGAAATTTTTGACATTTTTTTTACTTGGTTCCAAAGAACCTGGAACCAAAGATGATCTTTTCTTTGAACTGTGGGAAGAGGTTCCCGCTTCCCCAGTTTTCTCCTTAGATCCAGAAATGGCCTCATCAAAGAAAGATTTCAATAGGCCTTTCAACACAAGTTTGTTTTTCTTCTCCATTAAAGTGCGACACCAGAATCCATGGCAAATCACACAATTTTCCTTTAAATGAATTTTACCCAAACAATACACTCACATTTCTTACACCTCTTGAACTCTGCGGCACCATTTGAAGGTTTAGAGGGTGACTGTTTTTTGGTCCGCTATTATCCACGATCAGGAAAAAGATAGAGAAGAGAGTTAAGAAAAGAGGAAAATGCCAACAATTTTAACCAGGATACCATAAAAGGTATTATAAAGTGAAAGATTACCAACTATGGTAAGTGAAGAGCTTTACCATTCGGTAATAAAGATTATCAGAAATTCAGAAATTTCAGCAGAAAGGAGGAGCGGGTAGAATTACTAATAAAGTGATAAGTAGTAGATGAGATCTGAGTTAGAAAATTGAAATAACACTTGCAAAAAAATGCCAGGCTCGAGAGATATGAAGAACACATCTAGTCTGCGAAGCGGCAAACGTCTGAGGTAATTTCTGTGAGGAGCATTATGGGTACAGCCTGGCTTGAGAGTTTGGAGAGTGTGAGCTGAAAAAATGGCCAGAGAGTTCAGAACTGAACCCACCATCAAGGATTAGGTGAAAATTAACAACATCAGATCAAAGTTTATCCCTGTCCATATTCAAGCACAACTTAGATCTATGAATGCGAAACAGAAAATTTACTCAAGGACTGCCCCTGTACTACTAATGGACAGAAGCAGATCTTAAATGCTTTGCTCCATGCATCCAAGGGCAGTTAGCCTAGTACTTCTCCTATGAACCTACACTGAGGACTAAGAAAGACCACAGGATAGTAACTCACACAAATATTGTAAAACCAGAAACAACTGTCCCTGAAGGGTGCTGGTTCTGTTGTTGGCACAAACTAGAAAACCTTTTCCATTTGCTAATATCTGATTTTCTAGTAGCAGGGTTTCCTGCCTCCATTAGGACCTTCTGCACATCATCAGTAAACAGGTGCCTGAAGGGACTTAAGCCCCTACCATCCAGGCGGTCAGATGAAGTTGATTGGGGTCAACGTGCATCAAACACACCTGATCTTGTTTGAGTAGATCCTTTCAGTGTGGAAGCTTGTTGTAATCATTCCTGGCCATTTCCAAAAGAATGGAGAACCACTGTTACCTGGGTAAAGAAGGGAATCTCCACAATGATCTTGGGGATTCCTTATGAATCTTTGGAAACACCCTGGTTATCAGTTGAAAGGATAGAAAAACATACAGGAAACATTCATGTCCAATGCAAAGAAAAGAAAAGACATCTTTCTTCTAGGCCTTTTTGCATGGAGTCCTGGAGAGGAATCTTGTCAGCTGATTGTTCAGAAAGGAGGTAAATAGGTCTACTTGAGGAACTCCCCACAGAAGAAATCTTGGAAGATTCCCTATCTAGTTTCCATTTGTGAAGGTCTGCCCTTTTCCTGCTCAGCTTCTCTGCCACACTAGTTTGCTCTGACGAAATGCAGGATACTTATAGAGTGAGATTGTGCTCTGAAGCTACATCCCAAGCTAACATGGCTAGTATGCAAAGGGGGTACTATGACCTAGTCCCCCCCTTGCTTGTTTTTGTACCACATGCCTGTAGTATTGTCTGTAACAACTTGAAGAGGTCCCATGGATCAAAAATGATTCATGGAGTTGAATGTCTTGATAAGAGTAAGCACCTCTTTTATATTTATCTACTTGCATGTGTCCTTGGTGTCCTACACACCTTGCACTTTTATCCCTGTTGAAACTGCTCCGCAAGCAAATTCTGAGAAGGCTGTGTTGACTGACTACATTGGAACATGGATGAAGATCCAGATTTAAGGATATCTGCTGTATCCACCAGGTGATTTATGACAAACCCAAGCACTGGGATTTGAAAAGACCAAGGATGTTGGTACTGGAACCAAAGAGACTTCAGATACCATTGTATTTTCTCTCGTGAAGTTATGCCACGGGTATCATGAGAATCATAGACGAAGTGAGACCCAAAATCCTGCAGTATTTCCACTTAGTGACTGAAGACTGAGTGGAAAACCTTAAAACTAGATCTAGATATACATCTATTTTTTCTTGTAGAAGAAAAGCTTTTTGAACTGAGTTGTCTACTCAACACCCCAGGAATACAATCCTGTGTGAGAGTCAAAAAAGACATTTGAATGTTCTCTTGGAGTTCAGACTTGTGTAAAAGATCTCTTACCCAAGTGAAAAATTCCTGCAAAGATAAGCAAGCTGTAATATGGAAAAATATACATACCCTGTAGCCTACAAGCTATAACTGCAGCTAGACACTTTTGTGAACAATTCTGGTGCAGTGGATAGTCCAAAAGGTAAGGCAGACAATAAATAATGTGATCCAGACACACAAATCCTTAAGAAACGCTTGAAGTCTGGATGAATGTGGATGTATAAGCATCTTTTAAATCTAGTGATACTAGAAAACCTGAATGAGGATGAAGTGGTAACAGACTGTGAAGTAACATCATTCTGAACTTGTGCACTATCACAAAAAGGTTTATGAAATAAATATTCAGAAGTGTTCTCTAGCATTTTCATTCTTTGGTACTAAATACATTCCTGAATAAAAATCTTTCCCCCACCTGGGGTTGAAGAACTGCTTCTATTACTCACTGGGATAGCATGTGATGAAGGGCAATTTGGAAATAAGAGTCTGCACTACTAGAAGAGGAATAACTCCCTGGAAAGAAAGAATTTCTTCCAACTGCCATCTGAAACCTTGATGAATAATACTTAGAACCCAATTGTCTGAAAACTGTTGCAAAAGAGAAAAGTAGATATTCAGACTTCCTGGAAGGGAAAGGATGCTGCCAGGGTAAGGGGTTGGAAACAAGGTCCCTTGAATACTCATTCTAACTGGTTTTGGGGGGTTTCCTGAAACATTTTGGAACACCCTTGCCATTTCTTCCTAAACATCTGTTTTCCAGGATTTTATTGAGACTTATTTTGCTTTTTTCCAAAACTGGATGAGGGGTTTGAGAATCTCTTAGAAAGTTTGGAAAAGGAGGACTGAAAATCTTGCAATTCCCTCCCTGGGCCAGTACTATGAATGAGCACCCCCCTCAGCTCTTCCAGTAAAGAGAAAGAAAAAGCTCTTCACTGCTGTAAGCCAATCACTACATTGTACGTGATAGGCTTATTACAGTTAGATCTATGCCCTTTTCCAGCTCTTCCACAGAAATTTCTTCTACTGTTACACCAACCAAGTGGCTAGCTGTACTACATGCCCCCCACCTGTCCCAGCAATCCAGGTCCCATTTCTGTGGCCTGCCCCCAGCCCTCCTTCAACATAGTTAAGTAAAAGAAAATACTTTCTTCTTTTAAACTGTAGCAAACTTCTTGCTACAAATGTAGTGTACAGTTGGTACAGTTTATACCTTGCCTGCATGAAGCACTACAGAGCTCATGTCTTAGTTTACAAAATTCTTCTTAATTTTAAACTACAGCAAATTGCTTGCTACAGTTTAGACCACAAACAGTGTACTACAGCACTCAGGTTTAACCACAAATGCAATACCAGTTTTGAAAGCTGGCACTGCGTTAAAGAGAGATCGGGATCTAATGATAATGTCCCTCCAACACTCGCTGCAGGTGTCCCTCTCACCCCACCCTAGCTACGCTACTGATTCCCTCATCAACTTATCCCTTTCGTCACACTTTTTGATCACCTCTGCATCAGAAGAACCAAAAATCAAATCTCTACCCAAAGGAGAATTTAAAATATAATTTTTTACATCATCTGTAAGATTCTGAGAAAACAGCCAGGTAACCTTCTCAAAACTTTACCAGGGGCCATAGCCTTAGAAGAAGTTATCAACTAAGTCATACACACACACTGTAAACAATGAGTAATAACTTGTACAATTAAAGAAACTAAATTATTTAAAACCAATCTTTCCTCACAAAACGAGACTGCAGACAAAGCATTCTTCATACTTTCACAATTTGTCAGAATAAACATACAAGTCTGGCAATCCAAAATTCTGAATATCAAAATTGTAGAAGCAAAAACTTTTTCCCCCCATACTTATCAATAATCTTCCCATCTTTATCATAAAGTGTAGGTTTAACAGCAGTAGGATTAAGTAAAGGTACAGCTGCTAGGTCAGGTATGGGAAGAGTATATATAAACTTAAAAGGGTGAAGAATTTTATACACTCCATCTGCCTTTTTAGGGGCAGTTCCCTGATTGTCAGTGAAATTACAGGCAGTGATACACACATTCACAGAACTGGCGGAATGAGGAGAAGGTTCTGGAAATTCCTCCTGTAACAGCTCAACTGATAAACCTCAGTGTTCTCCCACTGAAAACACTGGCAAATTCTGGACATAACCTCAGAGAAAGAGAAACCCCGACATGGAGAAACTGAAAAGTACAGTTGTGTACCTACCATAAATGAAGATGTTCGAGTGTATTCACTGTTGCAGTCATTACACTTGGGTTATCCTGCTGGCAGGCGACCCGCAGTTGGTCCGAGTTCCAAAGTCTTGGTCCGGCGTTGGTTGCTGTCGCCTCTTCCCTGAAGTCAGTGCGCCAGGGGTATAAAAGTTGCAACCGACACCATTTTCTTCAGTTTTTTTTTGCCCCAGATGTCAGGTGCCCCCAGAAAGGAAGGCTGAAAAGATAAAAATATGCCAAACAACCATGCATATATTACTATAAACATTTCCTTCATCTACAAGCAAATACACCACATAGGTTATACAGAGTTGAGAAGTACAGAATAGTCCCAGCAAAGAGGGGGATGGTGGGTGGGTAACCTGGACTGCAACAGTGAATACACTCGAACATCTACATTTATGGTAGGTACACAACTGTACTATGTTCATCGTGTTTCACTGTTGCAGTCATTACACTTGGGTAGAATCCCAAAGCTGAGGTTGGGTGGCTGGGTCTAGATTGGATTTGGTGGGGCTAACAAGTCCTGCAGAACTGCAGTGGAAAAGCCTGCTCTTGATTTGGAGTAGAGAGGTAGGTGGTAGTGCTTGGTAAAAGTGTGCACTGAGCTCCAGGTTGCAGCTTCTAATATGTCTTTGGTTGGTTCCCCTCTGAGGAAAGCTGCTAAAGTGGCTGCTGCTCTGGTAGAATGAGGCCTAATGCCCTTAGGCACAGATTTGCCATGTTGTGTATAACAGTGTCCTATCCATTTTGAGATTGTCTGCTTTGTAATAGGCTTTCCTTGTGATCCTGCAGCATAAGCTACAAACAGTTGCTCAGTTTTTCTGAAAGCTTTTGTTTTGTCCAAGTAAAATCGTAGCTGCCTGTGTATATCCAAAGCGTGCAGAAGTCTTTCCCCTTTATTCTGGGGATTTGGGTAGAAAGTAGGCAAATGAATGGTTTGGTTTAAGGCCACATTGGAGACCACTTTTGGCATGAATGTTGGGTTTGTCCTAAGAGATACCCTGTCCTGATGAAAAATGAGGAAAGGTTCCACAGCCATCAATGCCTGCAACTCTGAAACTCTTCTTGCTGAAGTTATTGCTAGGAGCAGAGCAGTTTTCCATGACAAGAATTTTAGATCAGCTGTGCTAGCTGGTTCAAATGGAGGCAGTGTTAGTTTTTCTAAAACAAAATTGAGGCCCCAAGTAGGTACTGGTGCTCTCCTAGGGGGTCTTATATTCTTTGCCCCTCTGAGGTACTGTCGTAGTAGAGGATGTGAAAAAATAGGAGGATCCGTATTGTAATGTGCTGAAATGGCAGAGGCATGGATTTTAATAGATGAAAAAAGATAGGCCTTTGTCCAACATCTCAGTCAGGTATTGCAAAATCTGAGGTATATTAGGGACCAGTGGGTCGAGCACTTGCGCCTGGTTCCAAGCACAGAATCTCTTCCATTTGTCTGCATAAGATTTCCTAGTTCTGAGTCTCCTGGCTTCCAAAATTACATCCATAACAGCTTTAGAGAGAGGTGCAGTCTGAGTGGCTACATTATCTGCCATGCTGCCAGGTTTAAGGTTTTGAGTTGACTGTGCAGAATCTGATTGTTTTGCTGTGCCAGAAGATGAGGGATTTGAGGTAGAGGCCAAGGTGGGCCTTGGGACAAAATTTCTAGGATTGGGTACCGGTGCTGGCATGGCCAGTCTGGCGCAATCAGTATCATTTTTGGCCTCTCGTCTGACTTTTAGAAGCACCTTGGTGAGAAGAGGCATCGGAGGGAAGGCATAGACTGTCAGGTTTTTCCAGCTGAATGACAGAACATCCACTTTCCATGCTTGAGAGTGATAAGTCCTTGTGCAAAAGTTCTGTATTTGGCAATTGTGAGGGGAGGCAAAAAGATCTATGTCTGGGCGTCCCCATTTCCTTGTTATCATGTTGAACACTTGTGGATTTAGCTTCCATTCGTGAGGATCCATGAGATTTCTGCTTAGTTCATCTGCCAGTGTATATTTTTTGTTCCTGGTAGGAATTGTGCTTGCAGATGTACCTGGTAGGTCAGTGCTGTGTTCCACAAAGTCATGACTTGTCTGCATAGGGGGTAGGAATGTGTGCCCCCTTGCTAGTTTATGTACCACATAACTGTGGTATTGTCTGTCTTTATTAGTAGTTGTTCTGGATGTATTAGGTCCTTGAAGGCTGTCAGGGCATTCTGTACAGCTAGCATCTCTTTTTGATTGATGTGAAGAAGCATTTGTTCCCCGGGCCACGTGCCCTGAATACATTTTCCTGCCATATGTGCTCCCCAGGCATAATCCGATGCATCCGTTGTTACTGTCTGCCTGGCTGTAGGTAAGGTGAAAGGCTGTCCCTTGTTGTGGTGACAGGCCTGGGACCACCATCGAAACTCCTGTTTTAGGCAGGGAATCAAAGTTATGATTGTCGCTAAGCTGTGACAATGCTGAGTCCAAACACTTTTCAGATACCATTGTAGTTTCCTCATATGCAGTTTTGCATATTGAATTAGTAGAATGCAGGATGCCATGAAACCCAGGGCCTGCAGAATATTTCTTGCAGGGAGCTGGGTCTTTGTTGCCATCATTTGAAAGTAATGAGTCAGTTGCCTTTGTTTGTCTGGCGTGAGATAAACTATCTGGGCAGTTGTATTTAAGCTTGCACCCAGGAATATTATCTCTTGAAAGGGCACTAGTTTTGATTTCTTTTTGTTTACTGTGTACCCTAGGCAAATTAGCAATCTTTTTACAAACACCAGGTGCTTTAGGAGAATGTCCTTGCTTTCTGCTTGAATAAGGCATTCGCCCAAGTAGGGATATATTTGAATTCCTTTTTGTCTGAAAAATGCAATTACTGGTGCCAGGCATTTTGTGAAGACTCTGGGTGCAGTAGATAAGCCAAAGGGCAGTGAAGAGAATCGGTAATGCATTGAGCCTGCTATAAATCTGAGGTATGTTCTGCACGATTGTCTGATTGGGACGTGCAGGTATGCCTCCTTGAGATCCAAAGTAACTAGCCAAGCCTCCTTGCCCAGCATGGGCAGAAGTTGTTGTAGTGTTAACATTTTGAATTTTGGAACATCCAGGAAAGTATTTAGGATTGACAGGTCCAGTATTGGTCTCCAGGCTTTGTCTTTTCTGGGTACTAAGAAAAGTCTTGAGTAAAATCCTTGTCCCTGTTCTTCTTGTGGAACTTTTTGAATAGCTCCCATATCCATAAGAGCAGCAATCTGTTTTTGTGCCTCTGCCCATTGGTTTTGTGGCAGGTTTGGCATACCTTTTGGTTTTGGAAGCGTGTGGAAGTGGAACCTGTATCCCTGAGAAACTATATTGAGCACCCATTGGTCTTGGGTGATCATGTGCCAATTTTTTGAGAAAAGTGCTAGCTTTCCCCCTAGGGGTGCTGTCAACTGGTAAGAGCTTGGCATTTGCAGAGGGAAGTCATTGTGACCATTTCCTATAAGGTTGTGATTTGTCTTCTCCTCCTTTGGGGGCTGAAGCACCCCATTGTTTAGGTCTGTAGGAGCCTTGGGGCTGAGATCTGCCTCTTGGGCGTCTGTATCTGCCTCTTTGTGGCCTGTCTGACACTGGAAAGGACCAATTTTTTGAAGGACAGTTTCTGCTAAATCTAGGTGTTTGAACCTGTAAGAAATCTTTCACCATTTGCATTGACTTTGCTTTATCCTCCATTTTCTTTAACACCTCTTCTGCCTTAACACCAAACAAAGTATCATGCTGTAGTGGAGCATCCAATAATTTTACTTTAACATGGTCAGGTAAACTTTGTTCTTTCAACCAAGCATGTCTTCGAATTACTGAGCCTGTAACTGCGGCTCTACAAGAAGCCTCTAATGAATCAAAACCACATTGCAGAGTATGCTTTCCCACTTGTTCAACTGCATGCAATAATTCCTGCATTTCTTTACTGTCAGGACTTTCTATATTTGTAACCATTTTCTGCTTTAACAATGACATGAGATACTGTTGATATTTAAGCATGTGAAACTGACAGTTTAAAGCTCTTACAGCTAAAGTAGCAGAAGTGTAAACTTTTTTCGCCCATCTGTCCAGAGCTCTGGAATCCCTATCTGAGGGGACAGGATTTTTGGCAGTGGAAGCTTTAACCCCTTTAGGACCCTGAGAAATTGTTTCTGGGTCTGCAGCGGGGTTTTTATAAAGAAATTTATTGGAGTCAGGGACCCTGTAGTACCTGTCGGGCTTTACTGGTGCAGGGGGTAAAGAATCTGGAGACAGACTGGATTAAAAAAAAAAACATCATCTACAATATCAAGCACAGGGGGGATAGCCAGGGGCCTGTGCTGAGGCAATAAAAGGAAATCTCTGAGCCTTTTCTTGGATTCTGAGTAATCCTGGCTCTCCAAATGGAAATGCTCCCTCATGGTGTGCAGGGTTTCCCCAAAAGAATAATCCTCAGGCGGTGAGGCTGAAGGAATGGACTCTTCAGCATCAGAGTCCTCATAGGGTGGGAGAAAATAGCCCTGTTCAGAGGAGGAATCAGAGGAAATGGAAACCTGATCAGAGGAATCATAATCAGTGTCTTGCCTAGGCCTTTTGTCAGGAGGGGGATGGGAGCCCCTGATTAAAGTAATAAGGTCTTCGGCCATTTTAAGCATCTGTTTCTTTGGCATGGATGACTGTTCTGGAGAATGCTGTACTTGTTTCCTTGTCTTTAATGGTGTTTTTGACTTTGCCTTTGCTGCTGTAGTAGCCTTAAATGTAAGCTGTGAAGGTCTGAAAACACCCTCAGAAGCCAGTGCCTGCTCAGCAGCTCCGGACCCATCTGAGGGTATAGTTTCCATAGGCCTAATACCTTGAGTTTCCACAGGCCTCGGTGTCTCCACATGGCTGTTGGTTAGGGCCTGTGGCTCTGAGGTAGCGGGTGTCAGGGGCTGTGAAAGCGCCTCACTGAGAACCGGCGACTGGCTTGGAAGAGGCTTCGTTGTTGGTTTTGGACCTCGGATGCCTGTCTTTTTCTTTGTAATTGCATTTTTTATACATTCCGGTCGTCGGTAGTTCCGAAGGCATTATCTAATTAAATCTTCGTCCAAAATAATGTAAAGCAAAATCAAACTGACGTTTAACAGTGCGTTTATTGAATCTAGCACAAAACTGACAACAAGTAACGTCGTGGTCAGGGCCTAGGCTAGGAATGCAGTAAGAGTGAAAGTCTTATGAGGTATTTGCTTCCCACAAGAAATACAATTATTAACTTTTACTGGCATCCGTCTGAAGCAAGAAAAAGTTTCCCCAACTGGGTACTTAGCTTTACTGAAGACTTTGGTTCTGAAATTCAATTTTGAAAATCTCAGGAGTCGGCCGACTGGCACTTGCGAACTGCTTTTGCTTCGGGCACCGCGTGCCAAGAAAGACTGGAGAAAATGGCGTCAGTTGCAACTATTATACCACTGGCGCCCTGACGTCAGGGAAGAGGCAATAGCAACCGACGCCGGACCAAGACTTTGGAACTCAGGCCGACTGCGGGTCACCTGCCAGCAGGATAAACCAAGTGTCATGACTGCATCAGAAATTTGAGGAGAAAACCCAGTGTCTGCCCTTCATCTAACAGTCCAGATTCAGACTCTTGAATCTCTTCAGGAAAAGATGTATCCATCTTTCTTTCTTTTACCAGAAACCACCTTACAAGAAGGATCAATATACAAATTAAAACTTGATCCAGACCCAGTAAACCACTCCTCCTTTAAGAAATTTCTGGAGTAGCAGATACATGTTTGCTCTGCTGTTTCTTTTTGGTAGGAAAAATGGGACCAACAACGTTATTAATGGCAGTAGCAGATCCCCCAAAAATGGGCATAACAAGTCTTCCCTGTTTCCTCTTCCAAGACTGAGAAGAGCGGCTCTCGGTTGCCCAAGGAGGGAACCCCAACAGCCGCAAAGGCATGGCTAACCCCCAGTCCATACTTGAATCAAGTGCTATACCACAGGGATCCGTGGTAAAAGACAAGTGGCCTGAGGAACAAACCATGTTCAGAGCAGAGTTACCCACCTTCGGCTGAAGCAAACCACCAGCTTGCTGTGGTGGTAAATACTGTTTCCTTACCTTTTGCATTTTGTGGCTGGAAGAAGGACAGACTGGGACCAGTAGTTTGTTAAATGGACAATCTGAACATGGTGCCTAATATAAATCAAGTCTTTAAAGTCACTTTTTCACAGAAAACACAGTAAAAAGCATTTTAAAACACTTTGCATGCATGGAAAAATACAATAACACAATTTCTCCACAGAAAAAATGGGTTTCAATTACTTTAAACAACTTTCAAACTGATAGAAAAATGTGTGTGCTCACTTAAAAGTACAACACAATATTGGGACAGTCTGTTAAAAGACAAACTCTTAGCTTAAAAATAACTTTCCTGAATATGAAAGTATTAATACACAGTTTTTTTATAGGAAAGTTTTTTTTCCCCAAATGGAACTTATCTGCCCAGCAGAACAGCATAAGCCAGCGATCAAACCTTGAAAGCCTCAGAAGAGCACATTCTTTGGTGGCAGGAAAATTCTGGAGGGCTTGGCACCCAAACCTGTCTTTTTAGTTAGCTCAGCTTGAGATGACTGGTGGACTGGGTGTGTGGAAGGTGCCCTGAGGCTTTGAAAGCTAGCCACCTGTTATATCCTATGCAGGATATAACCCATATAACTAAGGCTACTGCAGCAGTGATCAATATGATGAACATCTGACTGGTGAGAAAAACAATGTAGGATAGACAAGAGTTCCCATTGTCAGTACCTATGAATGCGTGAAAACTGCATTGGTCCATGCAGCAAACAGAGCCATTCCTGAGAAAATCTCTCACTTTCAAGAAGATGGGTGAATCCAAATGTTATGACTTAGGTTATAGTAATCCTCTACAAAGAAGAACAATTTCCTGCACCTGAATGAATTTGCTGTGGTGTCACTCACATGCTAAAAAATAATGCAGAAATATTAAAATAAGTTTTTTAATACTAAACGACCCAACTGGTACTATTGTGACTTATTATGAGAAAAGTACAGTTTTGTACCTACCATAAATGTAGATGTTCGAAGATCCACATTGCTGCAGTCCTTACACTTGGGTAGTCCGCTGTCCTCGGTCGGCCCGAATATCAAAGTATAAGGCTGACGTCGGTCAAGGCGCATTAGACTGACATCAGGACGTCAGGGTACAAATGCGCATGACCGACGTCATATCCTCAGTCTTTTCTTGCCCCAGATGTCAGAAGACCCCAAAAGAAAGGTCAAAACCAAAAGACAGCAAACAACCAACCAACCACCCTTGCACTAATAATATGTACAATATATACAATAAATACAATATTTACAATCCAACCCACACAGCCGCCTCTAACTACAGAGGGGAAGGAGGGAGGGTAAATTGGACTGCAGCAATGTGGATCTTCGAACATCTACATTTATGGTAGGTACAAAACTGTACTATGTTCTTCATCTCACATTGCTGCAGTCCTTACACTTGGGTAGAATCCCAAAGCAGAGGTAAGGGAGGATGGCAAAACTATAAAGCAGCAGGAGCTGCCAAAATGCCCTGTAAAATAGCAGTGGCAAAACCAGCCCTAGATTTAGAGTAAAGTGGAAGGTGATAATGCTTAGAGAAAGTATGCACTGAACTCCAAGTAGCTGCCTCCAAAATATCCTTAGTTGCCACCCCTTAAAAAGCTGTCAAGTGGCAGTAGCCCTAGTGGAATGAGGCCTAATCCCAGCTGGAATCTCCTTACCATGATGGGAATAACAGAAAGCAATGCAAAACCCAATCCACTTAGAAATAGTTTGTTTTGACACAGGCTTGCCCTGAGAACTCAAAGCAAAAGAAACAAATAACTGCTGAGACTGCCTGAACCCTTTAGTTCTGCTCAAATAATATAGCAACTGCCTGTGTACATCTAAAGTGTGCAAAATCTTTTCCCCTTTATTTTGAGGATTTGCATAAAAAGTAGGCAGATGAATAGTTTGGTTTAAAGCCACACTAGAAACCACTTTAGGCATAAAGGAAGGATTAGTACGCAAAGATACACTATCCTTATGGAAAATCAAGAAAGGTTCAACTGACATAAGGGCCTGTAATTCAGAAACCCTTCTTGCAGAGGTAATGGCCAACAAAAAAGCAGTCTTCCATGATAAATATTTCAACTCGGCAGTAGCTGCAGGCTCAAAAGGTTGTAGAGTAAGTTTCTCCAACACAAAATTGAGATCCCAAGCAGGAGTAGGAGCTCTACGTGGGGGTCTTATATTCTTTGCCCCTCTAAGAAATTGCTTGAACAAAGGATGAGAAAACAATGGTGGGTCACAGTCATAGTGAGCCGAAATTGCTGCAGCATGAACCTTAATAGAAGAGAAGGACAAACCTTTGTCCAGTAACTCAGTAAGATATTTAAGAGCCACACTTAAATTAGGCTCAGAAACATCAAATTCTTTTGCTGCACTCCAAAATAAAAATCTCTTCCATTTATCTGCGTACACTTTCCTTGTACTAGGCCTTCTGGCTTCCAAAATAACATTCAAAACTTGTTGTGGAAGTCGAGACCCTCCAGGGTTCAAAACAGAATATGCCAGGCTGTTAGGTGAAGAGAGTGAAGTTTGACATTGAGTAAATGACTGTTCTCCTGAGACAGCAGGTGTGGAATCAAGGCAAAGGCCATGGAGGCTCCCACCAGACTTCTCAGTAAAGGGTACCAATGCTGTCGAGGCCAATCTGGAGCTATTAAAATCATCCTTGGCTTGTCCTGTCTGACCTTTAGGAGTACCTTTGGGAGGAGAGGCAGAGGTGGAAAGGCATACACATGAAGATTGTTCCAATTGAAAGAAAGAGCATCCACTTTCCAGGCTGTGGGATGAAACCTTTTGTGCAAAACTTTGGCAGCTGGTAGTTTAGTGGAGAAGCGAACAGATCTATGTCTGGAGTTCCCCATGACACTGTCAATTTCTGAAATACATGAGGATCCAATTTCCACTCGTGGGGATCCATAATTGCCTGCTCAACGCATCTGCTAAGGAGTTCTGTGCTCCCGGCAGAAACCCTGCCTGAAGATGTAGCTGTAAACTGAGAGCAGTCTCCCACAAAATCATTGCTTGCCTGCATAGAGGATAAGAATGTGTTCCCCCTTGCTTGTTGATGTACCACATGACAGTTGTGTTGTCTGTTAGAATCAACACCTGCCCTGGAAGAAGTAAATCCTTGAAAGCTATTAATGCAAATTGGACTGCTAACATCTCCTTCAAGTTGATATGTAGATGTTGTAGTCTGGCAGGCCACGTGTCTTGTATCCACTTTCCATTTAGATGAGCTCACCAAGCTTTGTCTGAGGCATCTGTCATTAGAATCTGACTCGCCTCTGGCCGGGTCACAGAGAGTCCCTTGTTTAGGTGACATTCCTGAGCCCACCACAAAAATTCCTTTTGAATGCAAGGTATTATCTGAATGACAGTGTCCATATCCTGGCAGTGCTGTGTCCATACATTTTTGAGATACCATTGTAGCTTCCTCATATGCAGTTTGGCATTGGGAAGCACCAGAATACAAGATGCCATGAACCCCAAGGCTTGAAGGACTGTCTTTGCAGTCAGCCTGGACTGATGAGACAATTGATGGAAGTAAAGGGAAAGATTCTTTTGTTTGTCCGGGGTCAAAAAGGCCATCTGGGATGCTGTATTCAGTCTTACACCCAGAAAGCACATGTCCTGAGAGGGTACTAGACTGGACTTTATTTCGTTCACAGAATACCCCAGGCATCTTAGCACTGCTATCACATATTGCAGATGATGAAGAAGTTCATCCCTTTCTTGAGCCAGAATCAGGCAATCGTCCAAATAAGGATAAAGCTGTATTCCTTTTAGCCTGAAGAAAGCTATCACTGGAGCCAGAACTTTCGTAAACACTCTGGGCGCAGTAGATAAGCCAAAGGGCAATGCAGAGAATTGATAATGAGAAGTTCCAGCCCGAAAACGCAGATACTTCCTGCAACTTAGTCTGATAGGAACATGAAGGTAAGCCTCCTTGAGATCCAGAGTTACCATCCAGTGATCTTTGCCCAGCAGAGGTAAAAGCTGTTGTAACGTCAACATTTTGAACTTGGGAATGTCCAGATAAGTGTTGAGGATAGATAAATCCAGAATTGGTCTCCACGTGTTCCCCTTCTTTGGTACTAGGAACAGGCGAGAATAAAATCCTAGGCCCACTTCTGGCAGAGGGACCGGCTGTATGGCCCCTATTTGAAGTAGCAGAGAAATTTGTTTGTGAGCCTCTATTCTTTGTTGAGGAGGAACGTCTGGCATGCCTTTGAAAGGAGGCAAGGTATGGAAATAAAACCTGTAACCTTTGTGTATGATATCCAATACCCATCTGTCTTGGGTAATTAAACTCCAATTTTCCTTGAAAAGTGCCAACCTTCCTCCCAAAGGTGCTGCCAGACGAGAAGGCTCTGGCAGCTGAAAAGGTAGGTCATTGGGCCTGTTTACGAAAGGACTGACCCCTGCCCTCACCCGAAGACTGTGCAGGTGAACTCCCTGTTCTAGGCCTGAAAGAGCCCTGAGCTCTGCCCCTACCACGTCTAGATCTACCCCTAGACTGGGAATCATAAGAAGGATACGCCCACCCCTTGGTAGGCCAATTCCTACTAAACTGGAGGCTGAACCTGCAAAAAATCTTTAACAGTCTGCATAGACTTAGCCTTGTCTTCCATTTTCTTTAAGACTGCCTCCACAGGTGAACCAAACAACACATCAGACTGTAAAGGAGCATCTAAAATCCTTGTCTTAACATGGTCAGATAAATTCTGATCCCTCAGCCAGGCGTGCCTGCGAAGAACTGACCCAGTGGCAGCCACCCTAGACGAGGCCTGTACAGCATCAAAACCACATTGCAAAGAAAGCTTACCCACCTGTTCAGAAACATGTACCAAATCCTGTAATTCCTTACACTCAATACCTTCCGCCAGAGCATCTACCTTAGACTTCAATTGAGAAAGTAGATAGTTTTGGTATTTCAACATGTGAAACTGGCAATTCAAAGCCCTCATAGCTAAGGTGGAAGAAGTATAGACTTTCTTTCCCCATCTATCCAAAGCCCTGGCCTCTTTATCTGGAGGAACCGGATTTTTTACAACAGAAGCCTTGACACCCTTAGGCCCTTGACTAACAGTTTCTGGGTCCGCCCTAGGACTCTTAAAAAGATATTTATGAGCTTCAGGCACCCTGTAATACCTATCCAGTTTAACAGGAGCAGGAGGCAAAGATTCAGGATTAAGAGCAGCCTCTGCAAACACATCTTCCACAACATCCAGAACTGGGGTAAAAACAAAAATTCCCTAAGCCTTTTCCTGGAATCAGAGAAGTCCTGACCTTCCCACTTAAAATGTTCCCTCATGGAATGAAGAGTCTCTGAAAAAGAAAAATCCTCTGGAGGAGAAGCAGAAGGAGTAGAATCATCCACATCAGAATCAGAATAAGGAGAATACTCCTGCAAGTCTTCAGCCGAAGACTCTGAAACATCCGAAGCCTGCTCAAAACTCCCCAACTCTGGTTCCACCCTAGGCCTCTTATCAGGAGGGGGCAAAGAACCTCTAATTAAAGTAATTAAATCTTCTGCCATTTTAAGCATGTGCTTCTTGGGCACCGATCCTGATGAACTAGAAGTGACACCAACAGAAGCTAAACCTGGCCTGCCTCTGGGAGAAGCCTTGGAAACAGAAGGAGAGGGCCTAACCACCCTAGGAAGGGAGGGGAGTACAGTAACCTGAGAAGCCCCTTCAGCCTGACCTGCCTCCTGAGAGGCCACCTCCTGCAATAACAAAGTCTCCCCCTGGGACTCCAGAGAAACCTCCGGCGGAACCCCCGGTTCCACCGACACCTCCAAAGAACCGGCGTCCGGTACGGACGACTCTTCTTGTCTGGGCTTAGCTGCTTTGTCTTTACGCTTCTTCGTAGAAGCGGGCGTCGGAGCATCCGACGGCATGTTATAATTGCACCGCTTCGCGAAGACTAACCTGGCACAATCTAACCTTCGCTTAATAGTGCGCTTATTAAACCTAGCACAAAAGCGACACCCAACAACGTCGTGCTCAGGCCCCAAACAAGGAATACACAAAGAATGATAATCTCTATGCGGTATCTGTTTCCCACAAGAAATACAGTTATTCACTTTTTCTGACATCCGGTAAACCATTGAGGCAAGAAAAAACTAAAATATTGCCCAACGGGGTACTTAGCCAACTTTGACTCGGTCTGAAACTCCGAATTCGAAAAATTTCAGAATGCCGAACGGCACTTGCAATGCTGCTTCTGCATCGGACCATGCGGCAAAAAAGACTGAGGATATGACGTCGGTCATGCGCATTTGTACCCTGACGTCCTGATGTCAGTCTAATGCGCCTTGACCGACGTCAGCCTTATACTTTGATATTCGGGCCGACCGAGGACAGCGGACTACCCAAGTGTAAGGACTGCAGCAATGTGAGATGAAGAACATCAACTCTTGAGGACCAAATATTTTAGTCCTTCAGTGGACAAGATAAGAGGCCCAATGAATATGATTAGTGGTGTGTTCTAAGGCTGTTTCAACAAGCACATGACTAGAAAATGTTTTTTTTTCATTTACAAATTTGATTTTAAACAAAGAAGAAGTTACGTACTCACCATAACGTTCCATCTGAGTAGGTATCTTCATTTGTCTGCAACCTTTGGTATACGGATCCGATCTCGGATCCGAGCCGGCAACTTCTACCACAGCATAGATCCGAGCTCCTAGCTCCTCCCTTTACCCATAATCCCCTGCCAACCCCGACTGACCTCAGATCAAGTTTGCCCAATATAACAACTGTTACTGTGCCCCGGAAGGGGCTTATCTAAGACAGATCCTAAACAGAATCATATAGGTCAGGGGGAAGGAGGGGGGATGGTTGCAGACAAATGAAGATACCTACTCAGATGGAACGTTATGGTGAGTACATAACTTCTTAATCTGAAGTAGGCACTTCATTTGTCAGCAACCTTTGGGACAGAGTCCCCAGCTACCTGAATCCTGGGTGGCCGTTATGGAAGAATATTCCGGAGCACTGCGGAGCCAAAGGACGCCCTACCTCTGGAGACAACATCCAGTTTGTAATGGCTGATAAAGATATGAGATGGAGCCCAAGTGGCTGCGGAACAAATATCATCCAAGGGGACCCTAGATCTAAAAGCCGCCGAAGTAGCGACGGCCCTAGTAGAATGAGCGTGGACTCCCTGAGGTGCAGGCCTTCCCGAACTCTGATATGCCAAGAGGATACAACTAGTTATCCACCATGACAGGGTAACTTTAGAAACTGACTTGCCTAAATTGGTTTTGGCAAAGGAGACAAACAACTGGTCAGATTGCCTATGACCAGCAGTTCGATGAATATAAAAGCGTAATTGTCTGTGCACATCCAAAGAATGCAGTTTGTACTCTCCTTTGTTCTGATAGTTGGGAGAGAACACGGGAAGATTAATAGATTGATTATTAGCTTCTGAAGATACCTTAGGCAGAAAGGACGAATTGATCCTGAGGTAAACTCTATCCTGATGGAAGGCCAAATACGGCGGTTTGACACAGAGAACCTGAAGCTCAGAGACCCTTTTAGCTGAAGTAATGGCCACCAGGAATGCCGTCTTCCAAGAGAGGTATTTAAGATCAACCATAGCCGCTGGCTAGAAAGGGGGGATGTCAAGGCCTGTAGAACCAAAGATAAATCCCATGGGGTTACTACCTCCCTGACCGGAGGTCTGAGAAGGAAGGTACCCTTGAGGAAAGCTTTACAGAGCTTGGAGGTAATTAGAGGGCCCGATTCATGCCCTACATGATAATGCAAAATCGCTGCTAGTTGTACCTTGACTGTAGAGCAGCTAGCCCCCTGATGAAAAAGGGTAGTTAGAAAATCCAAAACCGATGTAAGAGGCACCGTGAAAAGATCTAAGTGACAGTGCTCCGCCCAGATGGAGAAACGTTTCCACTTACTCCGATAGATCCTTCTGGTGGACGGTTTGTGTGCTGCTACTAGAATGGCTTTGACTGGTGACGAGATTCCGGGAGTCCTTATCAGGAGTGGAACTGGAGCAACCAAGCCGTCAGCTTGAGGTTGACCAGGTTGGGCGTCGGAAGACCCAGAGGGTGAGTAATGAGATCCGGGAGGGGATCCAGAATCCAGGGTGGATGAATCAGGTGAGACCACAGGTACGGGAACCACGTCTGACGAGGCCAGAATGGGGCAATGAGGATAATTTTGCTCCCCAACCGACTGGCTTTCTGTAAGAGTTTCAGCATCATGGGCAATGGAGGGTAAGCGTAAAGGAGACCGGGAGGCCAAGCATGTACTAGAGAGTCTCTCGGGGACTCCCCCTGAGGGGGGATTAGAGCAAAGTAACTGTTGCATTTGGTATTTGATGGAGAGGCAAAAAGATCGCAACAGGGTTGTCCCCATTGGGCAAATATTTGCTCCGCTACTAGAGGATTGAGAGACCATTCGTATGGGGTCAGAATTGAACGACTGAGCCTGTCTGCTAGGATGTTGGACCGTCCCAGAATGTGCGTTGCAATGAGAAAGCGGTTGGTGGATATCGCCCATTCACACACTCTCATGGCCTCGCGACAAAGAGGATAAGACCTGGTTCCCCCCTGTTTGTTGATGTACCAGACAACTGACATGTTGTCCGTTTGTACCGCAATCGTCCCAATCAGAGGAAGGCCGTGAAGTTTCATAGTTTCATAGTTTAGTACTAGGCTATCTGCCCTGGGGCATTTGTAAGCCTAGCCATAGTGATGCGGCTTTCGCCACCCCAAAAAATGCACAGAATAGATTTAGAATACTGTGCCTCTGTCTAGTAGTGACACAGTGAAGGTCCCCTTATATAATAGAATCAGTTTACTGTGCCCCTGTCTAGTAGTGACACAGATGTGACACCTGGGGTAAACTTACGATCTCCCATCCACTCATCAAGATTTCTCTTGAAGAGAGTCAGTGAGGGGCTCTGCCTAACATGAACTGGGATCTTGTTCCAGAGCATGGGAAGCCTCTGGGTTATGAATCTATCCCTCCAGCATGTCCTATTCATACTTGTGCCGAGGTTTAAGTCTTTAGCTCTCGTGGTCCTGATGGATTTGGATTTTATGAGGTGGAGTATGCCCATCAGTTCCTGATTGGACATGGCCTTGTACGTCAGGCAGAGATCACCTCTGAGCAGGCGGTATGCTACTGAATAGAGCTGGAGTTTCTTTAGTCTGGCAGAATAAGACATATGTTGGAGACCCTTGATTCTCTTGGTGAGGTACTTTTGTGGTCTCTCCAGCTGTTGCAAATGCCGGGTGAGGTACATACCAAATGGGGCATTGTACTCAATCATGGGTCTGTTTTTCTAACCACTTTGGCAACGTGGGTGTCTAATGAGAGGTCGCTGTCGACTTGGGTCCCTAGGTCTCCGATTACTTTTTCCATACTCAGTGGGTTGCTGTCTATGTGATAATTTGTGGGTACTTTGTTTTTCCCAAAGGGGATGACTATACATTTTTTGGCATTTAGTTTAAGGCTATGACTCCGGCACCAGTTGTCAGTTTCTGTGAGGCCTTTTTGTAGGATGTATGTGTCCGCTGGTGTATCGACTATGGCACCTAGTTTGCAGTCATCTGCGAACTTTGTCAGCCACAACCCTCCCATGTTTGCTTTAACATCTGAGAAATAAATGCCGAACAAGAGGGGTCCCAGGACAGATCCCTGTAGGTCACCACTTGTGACTGGCTTTGAGTGTGACATTGCTCCAGCGATTTTAACTTTATGGGTTCTGTCCTTTAGCCAGTTTGCAACCCATCTAGTGACATAAGGGTTTACGTTTAAGCTGTTGAGCTTATCTATGATACCTGAGTGGAGTATTGTGTCGAAGGCCTTAGCCAAGTCCAGGTAGGCTGTATGGACTGCTTTGCCCTCATCAATGGCTCTAGTGACTGTTTCGAAAAAGTCAACCAGGTTCAAAAGGCAGGATCTGCCCTTTACAAAGCCGAACTGGGTGGGGTCAAGTGTCTGTAGGTCCCCAATGTCTCTGTTTATGAGTTCCATAATGATTCTTTCCATAGCTTTGCAGACCAGGCTGATTAAGCTTATGGGGTGGTAGTTCCCAGGATCTGTAGAGGTACCCCCTTTGTGGAGTGCCTGTACACCAGTGTTCAGGTACATATCCTGTAGTAAGGCTAAGGTTAAATAGCATTTTTATGTGCAGGTTTAGCTCCTCTTGGAGTTCACGTAGCACGCAACCCGGGATACCGTCAGGTCCCATTGATGCTGTGTTTTCAGCTTTGTTGTGGGCGGTTCTCACTTGGACATCTGATAAGACAGGGAGATTACATTCAGCTGGGATAAGTATTTCTTCTTTTGGGGGTGAGGGAGGGGAGAAATTTGCACTGAACCTGTCAGCCAGAATGTTGGCAATATCTGTGGGTTCAGTGTATTTTTTGTTGTTGTGAACTAACTCTGAGCATATCTGAGTGTTTCCGCCCAGGTTTCTAACATAGCTGAAGAAGGCTTTGTGGTTATCTTTAGTGTCCTTAGCGATTTTTCTCTCAAAGTTGGCCTTGGATGTTTTTATGAGAGAACGTAGTTTTCTGCTAGTGTTGATCAGAGATGTCTTCCCTTCATGGGATTTTGCTCTGTCATGCAGTAGCTTCCTTCTTTTGTTATACACGTGCCTGCAACGTCAAAAGCACCGCCCTCATCTCTAGGACATTGGTATGCAAGGAGGTCTCTATGTCGTTTCACGTGCTTTGGACTGTTCTGCTTGAATAGTGCCCCCCCACCCCAGGCGAGAGGCGTCCGTGGTCACTGTGGCGACGGGAGGAGGCATAGAGAATGGTCGTCCCATGTGAAGGCTTGGGGACTGGAGCCACCACACGAGCGACCCTCTGCAAGCCCTGCTTAGGGGAATGGGATGAGACAGGGGGCTGCGAGACAGGGACCATTGCACCTGGAGGGTCAACTGCAGGACCCTCATATTTAGACGGGCTAAGGGCAGCAGAGAATTTGCTGCCGCCATGGACCCTAGAGCCCTCAGGATCAATTCCGCTGGTGGAGCAAGAAGTTGGAGAATGGCCTGAACATGCAACCTCAGATTCTGAAGCCGATCTGGAGTCAGGAAAGCAAGCATTAGTCTGGAATCCAATCTCGCCCCTATGAAATCTATTACCTGTGTAGGAGCCAGAGAGGATTTGGCCATGTTGACAGTCAACCCTAGGCATGGAGCAAGATTGAGGAAGTAATCCCTACCTGAACAGAGCAGATGCCTTGTTGGGGTGATGAGGAGCCAGTCGTCCAGGTACGGAAAGACCTGAATTCCCTGAAGCCTCAGGTGGGCCGCTATAACTGCCAAGACTTTGGTGAACACCCTGGGGGCTGAGGTGAGACCGAAGGGGAGGGCCCTGAACTGAAAGTGACTGGCTCCCAGCCGGAAGCGGAGGAACCTCCTGGAGCGTCTGTCCACAAGAATGTGATAGTACGCATCCTTGAGGTCTATCGAGCACATCCAGTCATTCTCCCGTAACAGGGAGAGAATAGATTGCAGCGTGACCATCCGGAACTTTTGTTTGGGTACTGCCAGGTTGAGGTCGAGGATGGACCTCAAGTCCCCCGTCGGCACCAGAAAGAACCTGGAGTAAAACCCTGATCCGAGCTGATCTGGGGGGACGGGTTGGATGGCTCTTTTTTGTAAAAGCTGCTGAATTTCTGGAGCAGCCGCCTCCCTCTAATTGGGTGGTACGTCAGGGAGGCTTCTGGTTTTGGGGGTTACAATAAAGGGAATTTGGTAACCTCTGGATATGATGCGAAGCACCCAGCGATCTGTTGTTATGGACTCCCACATTGCTAGGTGCCTTGAAAAATGCCCCCCGACTGCCTCCAGAGTGGAGCAGCCGGGCAACCCCTCAGGGGTTCTGCGTGGGCCTCCCAGAGAAGGGTTCTCTGGACCCAAATTTCTGGGACCCCCCTCTGCCTCTAGGGCAGCGTCCTCCCTGTCCTCCAATGCCACGAGAGGACTGGTTGTCCGGAGCAGACTGGGACCACATCTTCTTCTGACCCTTTTGTTTCTTGGAAAAGGACCTCTGGGGAGCAGAGAAGTGGACTCCAACGGCAGATGTCTTCCCATCTTTCTCGCTCTGGACTAAAGTGTCGCGAACGGTTTTGACAAACAGTGCAGAACCATCAAAGGGGGCATTCGCGAATGACGCCTTAAAGGGTTCCGAGAAGTCACAATGCCGGAGCCAGGCTTGGCACCTCATTACCAGGCCAGCTCTGCTAGCTCTAGCAGCTCCTTCAGAGGCGTGAGACAAGAGCTGCATAGAGGTGTTAGAAATGGAACGTAGAGTGGGCATTCGGGAGGAGTACAGCTGCTTGTCCCCTTCCGACATGGACTCTAGGGGGGAAGCAGCGCATTCTTTTATTAGATCTTGCTGCATCCGGATGACGTGTGCCATATAGTTCAGCACCCTCATTGAGAAGGTTGCTGAACTGAAGGCCCGCTTCCCAAGGCGGTCCATCGCCCGAGACTCCTTGCTCAGTGGGTGGACCGCGGAGCTCTCCTGAGCCAACTCCCTCTTGGTGGCCGCCGCCACCAACATGGTATCCACGGGGGAACCTCTGCTCCAGTGGGTTCTTTCTGCAGGGGGACTCAGGATCCTATATGGGCGCTTGGGGACTGGCTCTACAGTGTCTGGCTCCTTCCAAGCCCTGGTGGAGATAAGGTCCACCAGGGGGTCGGGGGGAGGGGACACCCAAGAGGTAGATGGCCCTGCTTCGAACGCCTCTAGGAATACGGACTCATCGGAGGAAGCCCTGGGGGCAGACCACCCTCCCCTAATCCTGAGCATTTCCATGATGTCTCCAAAGGAGACATCCTCGGGGGGGTGACCTTGGGGAGCCTTCCCCTTCATCTAAGTCCGTATCTTCCGTAAGGGACTCGGGGGAGTCCACGTGCCTCCTCTTACACTTAGCCTTGTGAGGAACCTCCTCGGGGGGGGCTGTCCGAGGAAGTCTCACCAGCAATGTCATGTTCCGAAGGAACACCCAGAGGCGCTGAAGCAGGCTGCCCCGAAGGCCGGGTGATGGGAGCCTGAACCAGCTGAGAAGGAGTGCAGGGGGGAGCCGAAGCCAGGACCGGAGGCCCGGACGCACTCAACAGTGCCCTCTCCACCACAGCAAAAGCCGAGGGGGAGCCGCCCTCGATAGGATCCGAGAGTCGACTCCCACTCGGATCCGAAGCAGGGACCAGACCCGAGGCCGAGACCATTGTATCCGAAGGACCCGTGTGCTCCGACCGGAACCGAGCCGAAGTCACACCGAATCCCTCAGATCCAAAGCTCAGCCCACGGCTCCAAGAGGTCGGATCCGACAAGCTCGAGGGACCAGTCGGAGCCAAAGTACCCAGTACTGTCGGCTCCGACCCACCTCCCGGATCCAACGCAGCTCGGCTCCGAATGCTCCAAACCCAGAAAGCGGGTCGGAGAAGGAGCGATTGGAGCAAAAAATGAGGTCGAGCTCCCCCCCGGAGGGGGGGGGGGAGGCAAGAGCACCCCCATCAGCAGCTAGGCCTGGATGAACCTCCTCATCATCCGGTCCATGTCTGCATCTGACATGCTAAACGTAGATCTCGAAGAGGCCACCGAGGCAGACCTAGAGTGCCGCCTCGATGACCTCGATGGGGACCGGGTCCCGGTGAGAAGCAAGGGGACCGGAGCTGAGGAGGAGGTGATCCAGAAGCTCTGGAGGGAGAAGCTCGTTTGGCGGGCGGGGCCGAGGAGGAGTCCTCGGCCCGCCGCTTATGGTGCCTCTCTCCGTTTTGGCTTTCCCGGCCTCCCTCTCCTCCGGAGCTGAGGCGGGAGGTTGAGTCCTGACCGGAGGGAGGGAGGCAGGGGTGGCTGCTACCGAGGGCTGGTTAGCGGCCACAGAAGCACCGGAGGCTGGAGCCGAATCCGGGGGCAAAAGGCCCGCCAGAATCAGCTTTGACCTCCGGTCCTTAAGTACCCTGGGGTTGAACGCCGCGTAAATTGTGAATCCTGAGGAGAGGTGTTCAACCCCAGATTTGACGCCGGTGTGGCCATCCGCCGGTGAAAGCTTATGGCCACACTCGGTGCACTTTGAAAAGATGGTTTTAGGGGCCTCCGACATAGTAGCACAGAAAACACACTCACTAGGCCCCTACACACACCACAAACACACACTACGACCAGCGAGGGCAGGGAGGAGGAAAAATAACCACAAATTAAATTAAATTGAGAGAGATAAAAGGGCTATGGGGTACCTAAACAATCGCTCTCACTCACTAAGAAAAAGGGGAATAAAATATAAATTATTTTTTTTTCCACAAATCCACAAAGTAGCAGGAGCTCGAAAATCCAGCTTGTAGCTTGAAGCGCGGCAAACTAGATCTGGGGTCAGTCAGGGTTGGCAGGGGATTATGGGTAAAGGGAGGAGCTAGGAGCTCGGATCTATGCTGTGGTAGAAGTTGCCGGCTCGGATCCGTATCCCAAAGGTTGCTGACAAATGAAGTGCCTACTTCAGATCTAAATGGTTGGCATAATGATTAAGGTCTTTGCCTCCCAAGCACAAAATACAGGGTACAGTCCTGACCTTTGGCCAATGCCCATGTAGAGTTTGTATTTTCTCCATGTGTCGAGTTCCTTATTGTTCCCAAAAACATGCTGGGTGTTTCCACATCAGACTCACAAAAACTCCTGAATGGAGTCATGAGCAGCAGCACAGTCAAGGCAGTGCCTATTGGGGAAGAGTTGTGTAGACCAGCTGCTCATTAAAATTTGGATCACAGGCTGTGTGCTGCGTTAGGATGAGCCACTCAGTGGTGTACAAACTGATGGATCACAGACCACATGCCATGTCAGGGCTAGCCACTTGACTGTGTAAAAGTTAGTCAATGTGACCATATCACCTAGAGCCAATGTTATCAAAAATGGATATGGGTATTTGCTAGTGATAGGTGGACAGAGGACCAGGACTACTAATACCTATGCAAAAGACCCATAGTAATGATCACAGCGGGTCTATGGGCCTCTATTGGTCAGTGTGTGGCTGCCATAAAGTCCAGCAACCATAGGTCCATAAGCTACTAGCTGGGTGGTGTCTAGCTGCTCAGCAAGTTGAACATAAAACCAATCAACCTGTCAGACATGAACTAACGATTGCTACACTGAATAGAGGTTCACCAAAAGGAAGCAGTTTGGAAGTGGAATACATGAGTGTGAGGATGAGACTGGAAATCAGGTCTATCCAGGAGACAAGGTGGAAGTGCACTGTAGAAAAGCCACTTGGCTTGAGATCCAAAATCTACTATATAGGGGGGTGACAGATTAGAAATGGTGTGGGAATTGTAGTGGGGTAGAGTCTTCTGAAGGCAGTGAGGATTGTCATTGGAACTAGTAATAGACTGACGGCAATAAAATTCTAAAGATGGGGCTTATGCCCCACACACCAGGGTTATGATGGCAATGAAAACAGTTTATTCAGGCAAAAGTTGCAGGACCTACTACATAAAGCAGGACAACATGAGTTAATGTTGATACTGGTGAACCTAAATGCTGATATCAGGACAGAAAGAAAAGGACAGTAGGAGTGGCTGGGGTCCACATGGGTGGGGCAACCAGCATAAAGGAGAGGCCATTTTAGACCTCCGTTTGGCAGATGACTCAATGGTGGTCAGCTCATGGTTTGGTAAGAGAGACGGAATCACAAGATTACATACAAGTGTCCAACATGCAACTCATGCAGACTTCTTCCTATCAAGGAAAGGTACAGGGGTAGAATCAGAGAATGCAAAGTCATTCCCAGTAAAATAGCCAGTCTACAGCATGAACAGCAGTTCACGGAAATGCTCAGGGCTGAAGCACCTCAGCAGGAAGAAGAAGAAATAAGTGGAGTTGAAGAAGAATATCAAAATAGCAAGTGTGAATATGTTATAATGGATATGCAGTTCAGCCAGGCAAGTAAATAAGGTGACTAAAGAAAGCTGGTGGTGTAATAAAAATGTCCATGAAGTTTTCAAAAGAAACTAACAGTGCAGGAAAAAGTGTGAGTGTGTGTCTTTTTGGCTTTTCCCGGTTAGGGGTCGCCACAGCAGAACTCCGGTCCGCTAATGACTGGCAGATGATTTTTATGTGCCGAGCTGCCAGCCCTGATGCACAAGTGCAGGAAAAAGTAAGAGACAGAAAAGATGGACCAGGTTAAGAAGGAATATGGTCTGACTAACAGTAAAACAGAAAGCTTCAGAGACACTCTAGGAACTTCAGGATACAGACTCAGTAGAAGGCACATAAACTCCCGAGTTGCAAGGAAAAGAAAGATAAAGAATATAGTCATCAGACACCATTCATAAGGGATGCCAGCAACAACCTGATCACAAGTCAACAGGACATCAAAGCCAGATGGAATTAGTACTTGCAGCAGCTTCTAAATTAACCCAAAAGAAACTGTACTATCCCATACACAGCATATCATGAATGAAGAAGATGAGCCCACTTGAGAATAAGTAACAACAACACAAAAAAAAAAGGGAACGCTACAGGCTCAGATGAGGTCATGGCAGATATGATCAAGATGTTAAGCGAGATGGGGAGAAATGGTGCTGAGGATACTCCCAGCAGTATGAAGAGAAATGTGCATCACAGATGACTGGAGAATAAACTGTAATGGATATATTACCTTAATGCTTATTTTAATATACTTTTAGTTTAAAACTACTGCAACAGTTTGATATTTTTCTTTCCCTTCTCAAAAAAAATCTCGACTTATCGTAACAAGTTTGCAAAGCAGATGGTAAATTTCTTTTAATCATGTAACCATGAAAGCAATTTATGGGCTTTCTACTTGCATGGAACATATCTGATTGAGATAAGCCTGCCAAACATAAACACATAAACCATGTCAAGATAATAGCATTAGAAATGTTTTAAGCTATCATCTCATACGCATACTTTTTATCTGTTTAGTCCTTTGAGCTTCGGAAATGTGCATATCTGCTTTATCACGGTTATGAAAGATTTGTATGAACCAATTCATGTTTTTTTTGTTTAGAAGATATAAATGAGCTTGTACTTGTGTGTATGGTTGAATCTCTCTATTTTGAGATATTCCATATCATGATACTATTCTAATAAAAAAAGAAAAACAAATAAAAAGCAAACCGAGAGATGAATTTTCCGTTACTAAATAATGAATAACAAAAAACAGTACGAAAAGCAAGCAACGGAATGAACCAGGCACAGTCCAAGCCAAGGACAAGCAGGCACAATTACTATATTGCTATATCAGTCAATCACAAATGCAAGTAATCTTGAAGGCATAAGGACCAGGAATCTTCAGATAGTAAAAACAATCCACAGAACTTTATTGTAAAAATCGGTAAGCGCTTTTGCAGTTAAGCTTCCTCAGACCAGATACAAAACGGATAAAAACACACCCTATATAAATACATGATATTAATACACTATCCAGTCACAAAGTCACATTAATTAAACTCATTCACATTAAAGGAAGAGTTACCTCTCCAAGTACTAAACAGACATAGGAGTAATATATATATATATATATATATATATATATATATATATATATATATATATATATAACTATACTTTATATATATAAACATGCTACTAACATGCTGCTGAGAAAGCCCCCATCATGAAAGAAGACGCTTCCGTCAATGAAAATAAAAAATAATAAAAATAACGATGAAAATGGATATTATAAAAATGAATATTATAAAATATTCACTTCTGAAGTCTCCTTTTCTTTAATAGGGGCTTGACAGAAGCCCTCTCATTCAACCTTTTCCCTCTGTCTGCACGAAGCATGACAATCCAACAAGTCTCTCTATGTGCAGTATGTGTGGTGATGTCACCTTCCCTAATACTGGGAGATATAACCTCAATAACCCTGAAATTAAAAATATGGGTATCCCCCTGTTCTAAAACATGCTTCGATAGTGAATTATGTAAAGAGCCTTTCCTAATATAATAAATATGCTCCCTCATCCTATCATGGAGCACCCTGTTGGTCTTACCACCGTAGAAAGAGCTACAGGCAGAGCACACCGCTAAATAAACAACATGAGGGGTTATGCAATTCGCATGTACACGAAAGGTAAATTCTCTACAGAGATCTGGATGGTAAAAAGTTTCAGAAATGTTGATGAAAGAACAAAAGCTACAACCACCACAAGGCATGGTTTGACCAGGGACAGAGGTCATACTACCAGGACCTCTGTCATAGTACAAAAGCCTCTTCAGATTTTTACGATTCTTAAATCTAAACCTGGGTTTATCACCCACGATCATACTAATCTCATCATCGACTTGTAAAATAGGCCAGTGCTGATCAAATAAACTAGTGACCTCTCTATGATCACTAGTATAAAATAAGGGGATCCTGACACCATCCATAATGGAACAACTACCTACAGCAGCACCTGGCTCTATACTGGGTCCGAAATATGGACGTGCTGTAGTTGACCTCAATTGATCTAGATCAGACCATTGTCTATTGATCTCACCAATGCTGTACCCCCTTGCCAACAACTTCTCCTCTAAACTGCAGGATTCCTTTAATGTGAAAGAGTTTAATTAATGTGACTTTGTGATTGGATAGAGTATTAATATCATGTATTTACATAGGGTGTGTTTTTTAGGGTGGCCACGGTGGTGCAGTGGTTAGCATTGTCGCCTCACAGCAAGAAGTTCTCCGGTTTGATCCTCGACTGGGGTGCCTTCTGTGCGGAGTCTGCATGTCCTCCCTGTGGTCGCGTGTGTTTCCTCCGGGTGCTCCGGTTTCCTCCCACATCCCAAAGACATGCTGCAGGTGAATTGGAAACTCTAACTTGGCTGTAGGTGTGTGTGTGTGTGTGTGTGTGTGTGTGTGTGTGTGTGTGTGTGTGTGCACGCCTTCTGTGGAAGGTTGGGCGCCGGGCTGGCAACTCGACACTGTAAAAAACTCCACTGCCAATCATGAGCGGACAGGTGATCCGCTGTGGCGACCCCTAACCGGAAAAAGCCGAAAGAAGAAGAAGATGATGTAGGGTGTGTTTTCATCTGTTTGTATCTGGTCTGAGGAAGCTTAACTGCAAAAGCGCTTACTGATTTTTACAATAAAGTTCTGTGGATTGTTTTTACTATCTGAAGATTCCTGGTCCTTATGCCTTCAAGATTACTTGCATTTGTGATTGACTGATATAGCAATATAGTAATTGTGCCTGCTTGTCCTTGGCTTGGACTGTGCCTGGTTCATTCCGTTGCTTGCTTATCGTACTGTTTGTTTTAATAAAAAAAGAAGTTATGTACTTACCATAATGTACCATCTGTGTTGTCCATTTTCATTTTTCCTCAGCTGATGGGTTCAGATCAGATCCCTCGGATCAGACTAGGCCGTTGCTAAACTTTGTGGCAACCAAAAACTCTTGAGATTCTCCCTTATACACAATGCACCAACCCCAATTACTTCATATCTTGTTTGCTACCTTAGTAGAAAGTAAAAGATGGTAATCTTCATTGAGAACCTTTATCTGGAGTTTACCTAAATAACAAGAACATATAGGTCCGCTAAACACTCACTCTTCCAGAAGCCTTAAGGATGGAGTTTGGTGGGAGGGAAGTTGAGGAAGAATGAAAATAGACAACACAGATGGAATGTTACGGTGAGTACATAACTTCTTTATCTGAAATAACAATTTTCATTCTGTCCTCAACTGATGGGACAGAGTCCCCAACTACCTGATTTCCAGGGTGGACGCCAGGAAGGATATTCCTGAGCACCATAGAACCAAGAGATGCCCTTCCTCTGGAAACCAGATCTAATTTGTAATGAGTAATAAAGGTATGGGGAGTAGCCCGAGTAGCTGCTGCACAAATATCATCCATGGACACTCTGGAATGAAAAACTGAGGAAGTTGTCATGGATCTGGTGGAATGGGCTCGAACTCGTTTTTTCAGAGCAATGCCCAATTTGTTATACTCAAAGGAAATGCAATTTGTTATCCATCTAGACAGAGTAAATTTGGTAACTGATTTACCCAATGTTGGTGCTTTATATTTGAAACAAATAATTGGTCAGAATTTCTGATGTTTTTAGTCTTATGTACGTAAAAACCCAGCTATGAACATCTAATAAATATAACACATATTCTCCTTTGTTAGAAAATTTGGGAAAGAATACTGACAAATTAATAGACTGATTTATATTGGAGTCTGACACCACCTTTGGAAGAAATGATGAGTTGGTACGTAAGGTAACTATCTTTATGGAAAATCAAGTATGAAGGTTTTGAGCACAGTGCTTGGATCTCAGAAACTCTTCTGGCAGAAGTAATGGCTACCAAGAACCTTTTTTTCCATAAAAGATATTTGAGTTTGCATGTCACTGAGGGTTCAAAAGGAGATTGTGTAAGACAATGCAGCACAAGGTTTAGGTCCCAAGGGGGAGTAGGCTCTTTAAAGGGGTGCCTTAAAAGTAGAGTGTTTTTCAAAAATCCTTTGTTCAAAACTTATGAGATGCTACAGAAGAACTATTTACTCCAACATGAAAATTAGATATAGCTGCTAACTGCACTTTAACGGTAGAACTAGCTAATCTTACAAAGATGCATTATAAATTCCAAGATATTATGAATGGGGGCTGTAAAAGCATCAACATTACATTTTTGAGCCCAAAAAACAAATCTCTGAACATCTGCTGGAGTACAGTTTCCTGGTGGAAGGTTTATGGGAGGTCAAAAGAATATGACGGACAGCAAAAGAGAGCATAGGTTGTCTTGGCTATTAATGAAACAGGAGGAACCAGGCAGCCAGCCTGAGGTTTAATATGTCTGCATGTATCATACCTGTTGGGTGAAAGAAGAGGTTCAGATTTGGATCCAGAAACCAAGGTGGTTGAATCAGGTGAGGCCAAAGGAAGAGACACCAAATTTGTCGAGGCCAGTAAGGGAGCAATGAGTATGACCTTGCTCTTCAATCTTGTGGCTTTCTGAAGAAATTTGTGGATTAATGGAGTGGGAAGTTAATTATAAAGGAGACCCGGGGGCCAATCATGAAGTAGAGCTTCCCTCGGGGATTCCCCCCTGTGGGCAGATTAGAGCAAAGTAGCTGCTGCATTGGTTGTTCAGAGGGATGTGAATAGACTGCATCAAGGCTGTCCCTAATGATGGAAGATCATGTTCACAATCTTTTTGTTTAGGGACCGTTTGTGAGGTAGAAGAATGCACCTGCTCAGTTTGTCTGCTATCACATTGGATGTCCCTGGAATTTGCTAAAAGAAAGCAGTTGGAAGAGATCTCCCACTGCCACACTCTGACAGCTTCTCAACACAATGGGTAGAATTTAGTTCCTTACTGTCTGTTGATGTACTAGATGACTGACATGCTGTCTGACTGTACTGCAATTGTCCCCAAAGGGAGACCATTCTGAAATGCCTGCAACACTAACAGCTCTGCTGTCATCTCTAGGACATTTATATACAAATTGGCTTCTTCGGGGGAACAGGTGCCTTGGACTGTCTTCCCCATGTAATGCCACCTCACACACACACTAGCTGGGAAGCGTCCATGGTCACTATGTCCTTGGTCTGAGAGGGAATGACGGGTGACCTTGTAGAACCTGCCCTGAATGAATCCACCACTTGAGATCTCTCTTGTAGGTGTGAGTGATTCTTATCTGGTAAGGCTGATAAAGAATTGAGCAGCTAACATCCATTGAAGAATTCTCATATAAAAGCTGGCAAGTGGTACTATCGTTATTGCTGCTGCCATTGATCCCAGAGCCTGAAGGACCAGGCAGGCTGAAATTGAGGTGCTGCAGACTATTTTTTTTGACTTGGAATCTTATAGTCTGAACTCTCAGGAATGGAAGGGAAGCACTGGTTGTTTTGGTATTGAGAATTGCTCCTATAAACTCTAAACTCTCAGTTGGCTGCAGATGAGACGTTGTAGTTTATGGTTATCCTCATAAGACAGCAAGTCTGGAGAACCTGGTTTTTTGCCCATATGAGTTGATGCCTGGTTGGAGGGGAAATGAGCCAGTCATCTAGATATGGAAACACTTGGAATCTTTGCAGTCGCAGGTGAGCTGCTACTACTGCCATGCACTTTGTAAACACCCTGGGGGCTGTGGTGAGTCCAAAGGGCAGTACTCTGAATTGATAATAACCGTCTCCCAGCCGGACATGCAAGTACCTTCTGCATCATCTGTTCATTTTTATATGATAGTACATGTCCTGAAAGTCTATAGGGCATATCCAGTTATCCTTGCCCAGAAAGGGAAGAATGAACTGAACCATGACCATCTGAAACTTGGTTCTTCGAACTGTTTGGTGAAATCCAAAATTATACTGAAAAAAGCACAACAGATAAAACCAAAGCCAGCAACTATCAAAAGGTCCCAGTTTATTAAAGGTAAGCGCTTTTGGCTTGAAACCCCAGCCTTCATCAGACAAATGAACACCACACTTTACAGTTTATATACAGACCTAATTGTTTAATGATCCAATAAAAACACTTGTCAACCTATTAAAATTACACAGTCTAAAAGGCACAGTATAACCTCATCATTTCACATTATTAAGTTACATAAATATTAACAGTAAAAGCATACTACCTATTATAACATTTTAATACACTAGAAATAGAGATAGTCTCATTTAAACCTGGCCTCAACGAGGCATTTAAAAATGTTTGCCACCAGTATTCCCTATTCTCAAGTTGTACTTTCCATGCCCCTATTCTCAAGTTGTACTTTCCATGGACCCCCCCCCCCCCCCCCGGGACCAACTTTTACCTGTTCTAATACCACAAACCCAAATTTATGATCTTGATTTCTTTCTAAATGTTTATATATGGCATTTGTATTTTTCTTTTTATTAATCTCATATAAATGTTCGTAGACATGCTGTCATTCTGTTTTACCTATATAAGATGAAGAACATTCATGGCGTTTTACTGCATATATAACTCCTTTAGTATTACAATTTAAAAAATGGGGATGTTAATTTTTTTTCCACCTAGAGTAATATTATTACATTCAAAAATATTACTACACTGGTTGCATATATTACATTTCCTCATCCTACCTCTTAATTTGTTTAGTGAAACTCCATAAGAATCACACCAATCTTTTAGATTCCTGTCTCTTTTGTAGATAACTTTTGGTTCAACCCCAAAATATTACTCAATTCAGCATTACCTGAAATAAGGGTCCAATTATTTTATATAACCTGCAATATGGACCCACTATCATTGGTAAACGTAGTAATGAAACTCATTTTTTCTAAGGGGCTTAACTCACCAGTATAAACTCCTAGAAGTCCTTGTAAAACATAATACGCAACGTATGGAGCAACTTAATCAAGAGATTGTGGAACTTGAAGAAACTATCAAGAGAGATAATGATTTGCCACATTCCAACATCAATATTTTAAAATCTTTACTCAAGTGGATAATTCAAGTAAGGCTATAACTGAGAGGAAAAATCACAAACTGGAAAGAGATCAATTGGACTATTTCAACAGGAAGGTGTACCCAAAACCATCACGTGGTCAGCAGAGAAATGGAGACAAAGTAGGTTATAGTCTCCCTTTACTCATCACTCATCAGACCAATGATTGAGTACAATGCCCCATTCGGAATGTATCTGACCCGACACTTGCAGCAGCTGGAGAGGCCACAAAAGTTCCTCACCAAAAGGATAAAGGGTCTCAAAAATCTATCCTATGCTGCCCGACTGAAAGAACTCCAGCTCTATTCAGTCGCCACCTTGCTCAGAGGTGACCTTTGCCTAACATACAAGGCCATGTCAAACCCAGATTTGATGAATATACTTCACCTCAAAAGATCTAGATCCATCAGAGCCACAAGGGCGGGAGACTTAAACCTCAACACGGCTATTAATATATTAATAGGACGTGCTGGAGGGATAGATTCATCACCCAAAGACTCCCTATGCTGTGGAACAAAATCCCGGTACATGTGAGGCAGAGCACCTCGCTGGCCTTGTTCAAGAGAAATCTTGACCAATGGATGGGAGATCGCAAATATACCCCAGGGATTACCTCAGTGTCACTGCTCGACAGAGGCACAGCAAAATAATGGGTATAGTTCCCCATACTAAAGGGGTGGCGTAAGCCACAAAACGATGGGCTAGGCTTCTAAATGCCCTCGGGCAGATAGCCTAGTATGAACCTATGAACCTATTCCTAGTAAAGTAGTAAGGGATGCATCTAACAAAAGACTACCTTCTACAAATCAACAAAATATCCCTTTAGAGGAGATGATTCAATGTTCGGAAAGAATTCGGAACAAGAAAGCGAACTTCCCGAACAGAGAGAACTCAATTGGTGTGGTGTACAACACGAGGAGGCATAGAACAGGTTCCCGCACTCGGAGGAACTTTCACCAGAAATGGTAGGTGAATTATGCAACACTGGAACTTACCAATTGGTTTATAATAGTACTGGTGACTTTAAAATATATAATTATAGTTATCATCAATTTAATGGCAATCATGCAGATTTGTTTAGTAAGGGTCTTACGTTTGTGCTGACAAGGAGGGCAAAAAGTACAGATTTGTTAACTGATTTAAAACTATTTACTAGGAAATTAAACCTGGCTGTGTATTTTCATGGATCCACTATGCTGGGAAATAACCCTTACAAATTACAAAGTACGTTTAATCCAAGTCTGCATCCAGTGTTGAAGTTGTTTGAAGAAATGTTTGAACTGGACTTTAGACATTTGTTGAAAAATGTTGGAAATCATGGTGACTGTAATTTAAAATCTGAGCAGAGGGCTGTGTTAGATACTGACCTACGTTTTATGCAACCTGATAAAGGTGGATGCCTAGTGGTAATGAATGTTATCGATTATAAACAATGAATGTTGCAGTTATTATATGAAGATAATTATGTTGAAGCGTCTCTTAATGAGGTAAATATCTCATATGTAACAACTGATTATAGTTTGGAAGATATGCTCACTCAAGGGCAAATTACTACTGAAGCCCATTCATTTATGTATGTTGAACATCCTAAGGTGGCAACAGTCTTTGGAATACCGAAGATACATAAAGACCTTGATAATCCACCTTTACGTCCCATAGTGGATGGGGGTAATTCTAAAACCTATTTTTTAGCAAAACATGTTGACATGCAGCTAAAAAATAGTTTACAGACCTTAGGATATTTATGCCGTGACTCATGGGACTTCCTTTCTAAATGCACCACTGTGGGGGGAACCATAACCAATTTGGATGATATAATGTTCATAACAGTGGCTGTTAAAGATTTGAACATTTGTATCCCACAAGATATGGGGGTTGAATGGTTTACAGAATGTTTTCTGATGTTATTCCTATAGGACAAGACAGGATTAATGTTTTATCACATTTGTTGGAAATTGTGTTCTGTAACAATTATATCTTCTATGACGGACACTACTTCAAACAAGTTAAGGGAGTAGCAATGGGGTCCCCTTTAGGCCCCTTGTATGCGAATGTAGTTACGGCTAGTTGGGAGAGAAAAATTCTATTTAGTTCTGAATATATGTCCCATGTAAGAATGTATACATGATTTTTAGATGATTTGTTTTTTATATGGGATGGACCTAAGGAATTAATACATGAATTTGTCCACTATCTAAATGAGTCCACTGAATTTCTGCAATATTCATTTCAAGTAGGGGAAGTTCAACTTGCATACTTGGGATGTTTTAGTTAGTAAGGATATAACAAAGGGTTGTTTAAAATCCGGAGTATTTAGAAAGAAAACCTATTCTAATAAGTTTCTACATTTTACTTGTAACCATCCCCTTCATGTTAAAAAGGCAGTCATAAAAGGCCAATTGGTGCAGGCCGCAAGGATGGTTGGTATGTTCAGTGAATTCATGGATGAATGTCAATTTATAGGGCAAATGTTTTTGAATAGAAAGTATCCCAAAGAAATGGTAAATGCTCTAATTAAAGAAGTAATAAATAAAAGAAAAATTGGCCAATATACACCTTTGTTAAATTATGGTATAGAGGTGGTGAATATACCTAATCAGGAAGTAGAAAAGGATAGTGATGAGGAAGGGGTTGACTCGGCTATTAGTACTGGGCGAGTTAAGCACCTTAGAAAAAATTAGTTTCATTACTACGTTTACCAATGATAGTGGGTCCATACTGCAGGTTATACAAAAGAATTGGGCTCTTATTTCAGGTAATGCTGAATTGAGTAATATTTTGGGGTTGATACCAAAAGTTATCTACAAAAGAGACAGGAATCTAAAAGATTGGTGTGATTCTTGTGCAGTTTCACTAAACAAATTAAGAGGTAGGATGAGGAAATGTAATAGGTGCAAACAATGTAGTAATATTTTGAAATGTAATAATATTACTCTAGGTGGAAAACAAAAATAACATCCCTGTTTTTTTTAATTGTAATACTAAAGGAGTTGTATATGCAGCAAAATGCCTTGACTGTTCTTCATATTATATAGGTAAAACTGAACAGAAGATGATTCAGCGTGTCTATGAACATTTATACAAGATTAATAAAAAGAAAAATACAAATGCCCTATATAAACATTTAGAAATAAATCAAGTTCATAAATTTGGGTTTGTGGTATTAGAACAGGTAAAAGTTGGTGCTGGGGGGGGGGGTCCATGGAAAGTACAACTTGAGAATGGGGAATACTGGTGGCAAACATTTTTAAATGCCTTGGTGAGGCAAGGTTTAAATTAGACTATCTCTATTTCTAGTGTATTAAAATTTTATAATAGGTAATATGATTTTATGTAACTTAATAATGTGAAATGACAATGTTATACTCTGCCTTTTAGACTGTGTAATTTTAATAGGTTGACAAGTGTTTTTATTGGATCATTGAACAATTAAGTCTGTATATAAACTGTAAAGTGTGGTATTAATTTGTCTGATGAAGGCTGGGGGTTCAGCCAAAAGGACTTACCTTTAATAAACTGGGACCTTTTTGATAGTTGCTGGTTTTGAGATCCAGAATTAGTTTCCAGTCCCATTTTCTTTGGCACCAAAAAGGACCTTGAATATGTTCCAGATTCTGTCTGGTCTGGTGGGATCTCTTGGGTGACTCTTTTTTCTAGCAGCTTTTGTATTTGAATTGCTGCTTATTCCCTCAGACTGGGTGGAACATCAGGGATTTTTCTTGAGATTGGAAGCAGAAGGGAGAAGGGTATTATATAGCTTCTGGAAATAATTTTCTGCACCCAAGTATTTTTATGTCTAGCCAGGGTCTCTGGTACAGGGATAATCGTCCCCCAACTGTCTCCAAAGGTGGACATTTGGGCCTCCTTTCAGGAGCGGTGGTAGAGTCTGTCAAAGAATGATTCTCTGGAACTCTGGTTTTGTGAGCCACTTCAGCCACTGGGGCATCTTCATCCATTAGAATTCACTCATCTGCCTCTGGGGTAACCTCCTCCATGTGTGTCTTGAAAAGGACCCGGAGACTTCTTGAACCACATTTTTCCTAGAAAAAGTTCACTGAGAAGCTGAAAAATGGATGCTCATGGCAGACACGGTCTTTCTGTCTTTTTCACACCTGGATAGACTGTCTTTTACTTTAGGGCTGAATAAAGATGTTCCGTCAAAAGGAGCACTGACGAAAGAGGACTTGAAAGGCTCCGCAAACTCGCAGAGGTGCATCCAGGTGTGTCTTCTTATGGAAACACCTGAACCCGCTGACCTTTAGGTTCCCTCTGCTACATGTGAGATAAACCTCATGGATGAATTGGGTATGGACTGTAGGGTCATCAGCTGGGAAGTAACACATGCCTGAACGTCATCAGAAACAGCACCCAAGAGGGTATTTGATAACCCCTTGATCAAATCCCTCCATAGTCTAGTAAAGTGTGCCAGATAGTTCAGAGACTTCAAAGCAAAGTTGCTGATGCATAGACACACTTCATAAATCTGTCCATCGCCCATGATTCCCTGTTGGGGGATGGACAGTGGAAATTTTCTTGGCTAGTTCCTTCTTGATGGCTGTAGCAATGACCATGGCATCAACAGGAACTTCCTTTCCCCAAAACTGACTATCCACAGGTGGTGCCATTATCCTATCTGGTCTGCAAGGAATGGCACCACCTGTGGATAGGCAGGTGGTGCCACTCCTTGAAGACTATATAGGATAATGGGCACCACCTGTGGATAGGCAGGTGGTGCCATTATCCTATCTGGTCTGCAAGGAATGGGCTCTATGGTGTCAGGGTCCTTCCACTCCCACCATGAGATCAAATCAATGAGCTCATCAGTGGGCAGAGTCACTCAGGAGGTAGAGAGTTGAGTACCAAAAGCCTCCAAGAGAACAGATAATGTAGAGCTGCTGGGCATCCAAACACCTTTCTGTTTATCTAGGATGTCTCCAAATGAGACATCTTCAGGAGGTGATCATGGTGGGACCCTTTGCCTTCACTGAAGTCTGAGTCTTCAGTGATGGACTCCTCTTGGGAGTCTATGTGTTTTCTCTTACACATCCTCTTCTTATGGACCTTAGTGGAGTGCTCTGGAAGGTGTCAAAACAAGAGATTACAATTCCCTAGGCAGAAGCCTGGGGTTTTGGTACTGGCTGACTCTGTGGAAGGAGATGGTGAGGCTCTGAGTGTCGAGACATCATGGTAGAAGACTTAGGATCTGAGGGAGATGGCTTCATCAGAACTGTTGAGGCAGAAAATTCTCTCTTCACAGCCTCGAAGGCAGAGTGGCTTGGAGAGAGAGAGGGAGGACGTAGGATCCAAGAGGACAAGCTTCTGAATCATAGGCCTCCCCTGCTCAGAAGGCAAAACCTCTTGAGGTGAAAGCCAGAGCCAAGCTGTCCAATGTCGAGGCTCCGAGGTGCAGAGATGGCTCCGAAAGCTTCGAAGTCCAATGCAACACCTCATATCCAACAGGAGATTACAGCTCAAGGAGCACACCAGATTCGATAGGACTGTAGCTCTCAGAGAAAATTTTGGATCCAAGAGTAAAGTTATCCTCGGATACGAGCCAAACAGATCCGGATGGCTTGGATCCAAAAACTCAGAAGCAACAGGAGTCAGAGGAGGACTCTGTAAACAGGGAATAACAGCCATACAGATATCCTGACCCAGAGGGGTAGGAGCCGAAGGAACACCAATCTGGCTCTGCACCAAAAGAATCTTCTTCACTAGTCTCTCCACATCTCCTGTAAGGTTTCTAGAAGAATGAGTGGAGTATATGGATGGAGACCTGGGTCTTTCTAAAAATAGGGAAGGTACCTTGTCAGGGACTGGACCCAAAGATGGGGAGTACCTTGTTCTAGGAAGCAACTTGACAGTCATCTGAAAGTCAGGTTTGGATTGCACTGGATCCAATGAAGTCAGATCCGAAAGCTTTGTCGTCATCGGATCCAACTTAGGAGGCATCAGATCAGATATGCTTTCCTTAGCAGGATCATATATTTTTGCCTTTTTTTGGATCTGGGGTTGAAACCAGGTCCTTATGAGACCTCTTTCCTGAGGAGTCTGAAGCTGAGGAGGAGGAAGATGGCTTTGGAGAAGAGGTTTTCTTAGTTTTTGTCTTAGAGGGCGTACCCTCTGATATAGCCTTTCTAAATGAAGATGCAAGGCTTAATACCAGAGCTTTGCTCCGGCTAAGATCTACCTGAAATCAACTGGACGTATAAGTGAATTTAAGTACACTTTTATCTGGTCTTTTTCATATAGTTCTGCATTTAATTTATTTATTTGTGTTTCTCACTGAATATTAACTCAACTGAAAGTTGTGGCTGTGTCTCTACAGTTAATTCCCCAGCCACCCTCCCTGCTCTTGTTCTGGTGTTAATGTTGGTGGCTTTGAAACTGCATGCCCCTCTTGTAAATTTGTATTTGGATACTCCTTCTGGGCCCATCACATTTGCTCACTCAACTGGGTGCAGTGAGATCATATTCTGATTTCAGGCACTTCTACTGTGTACAAAGAGAGCATTTGGGAACAAGAACCCTTGTAGCCCTCTTAATCCTGCTCTGTTCTCACCCTAAAATAAATAAATAAATAAATAAATAAATAAAATATATACATATTTTATTCAGTTGCTCTTACTGTAGCTGTCTTAGTTGCTGTTCTGTGTGCTATCTGTTCAGTCGCTCTTACTCTGCACTTATTACTGCTTGTTAGTAGCCTTCTAATTTACTGCCTTCTGCACTTGTTTTTTAGTCATTTGTTAATTTAATTGCATGTATTTAAACTGTGTTTGCCATAATATTGCTACACACTCAAGTGTGCTAGCCTGCACTGCAACTTGAATTGTATTTACTGCTGTTTTAGCTGCTTTTCTGTAAAAAAAAAAAAAAAAAATTCTAAGCTTGTTTCCTGCCTTTCCTGTAACTAGTCTAGTCCAGATACAGACTTGCTGTATATCCAGGACTGTTGGTAAGCTTCTGAGCCCCCCCCCAAGCCTTTATGTGTTGTAGGGAGGCCTTCTAGCTTAGCAGTGGGAGTGGTAAGCACTACGTAGCCTATCTACCACGGGAAGAGTGGGTTTTGGCCTAGACATTGTAGTTCATCGGCCGTTTGGGCAATTTTTCCATCTCTTTCTACTTTCTGGTTTAATAGCCCGCATTTGCATTTGGTCCACACCTTTCCTGTAACTAGTGTAGTCCAGGTACAGATTTGCTGTATCCAAGACTGTTGGTAAGCTTCTGAGCCCCCAAGCCCTTCTATGTTGAAGAGAAACCTTCTAGCTTATCAGTGGGCGTGGTAAGCACTAGGTAACCTATCTACCACAGGAGGAGTGATTTCTAGCCCAGAAATTATAGCTTATTGGCCGTTTGGGAAGCTTTTCCATCTCTTTCAACCTTTTGATTTAAAAGCCTGTGTTTGTGTTTGTTTCCTCTCTTTCCTGTTACTAGTCTAGTCCAGGTACAGATTTGCTGTATCCAGGACTCTTTGTAAGCTTCTGAGCCCCCAAGCCTTTCCGTGTTGGAGGAAAGCCTTCTAGCTTATCAGTGGGACTGGTAAGCATTAGGTAGCCTATCTACCACAAGAGGAGTGGTCCCTGGCCCAGAAATTGTAGCTATTGGCTGTTTGAGCAGTTTTTTTTCCATCTCTTTCAACTTTCTGGTTTGAAAGCCGCACTTGCGCCGGTTTCCCACCTTTCCAATAACTAGCCTAGTCCAGTTACAAAGTTGCTGTATCCAGGATTGTTAGTAAGCTTCTGAGTCCCCCAAGCCTTTCTGTGTTGGAGGGAAGCCTTCTAGCTTATCAGTGGGAGTGGTAAGCATTAGGTAGCCTATCTACCACAAGAGGAGTGGTTCCTGGCCCAGAAATTGTAGCAACTGGCCGTTTGGGCAGTTTTTTCCATATCTTTCAACTTTCTGGTTTAAAAGCCACACTTGTGCTTGTTTCCCGCCTTTCCTGTAACTAGCCTTGTTCAGATACAGAGTTGCTATATCCAGGACTGTTGGTAAGCTTCTGTGCCCCGCAAGCCTTTCTGTGTTGGAGGAAACCCTTCTAGCTTATCAGTGGGAGTGGTAAGCACTAGGTAGCCTGTCTACCACAAGAGGAGTGGTTCTTGGCCCAGAAATTGTAGTTTATTGACCATTTGGACAGTTTGTCCATCTCTTTCAACTTTCTGGTTTAAAAGACCACATCTGCGCTTGTTTCCCATATTTCCTGTAACTAACCAACTGGGAAGCACTAGAAAACCTTAAACTGATACAAGCCTTCTAGCTTAGAAGAGAGACTTTGGAGTGATTAAGTATCAGTTTTCTGTGCATTTTTGCTGTACTTAACTGTTTTCTGCCTAAATTCCAATTTTCCAGCGTTTATTGTTATTTAAAAGCTTGTTTTTCTCACATATTGTACTTATTTGACTGCCTGCACTTTTAAAAAGCCGTTTTTTGTTTAAACAATTTGTTTAACTGTTGTAGGCTACACACTAAAGTGCGATAGCCTTTTCTAATCGTTTGTAGTCGTTTAAAGCTGTTTTAAGTGTATTTTTTTACTGTTTTTGCCTTATCTTTTCCAAAAAACAAAAACAAAAAAAAAACAATTCCTTGTTTCCCACCTTTCTAAGCTAGTATAGTCCAGTTTTCAGGCTAGTGCTGAATTCAGGGCTGTGTTACATGTTTCTGAGTTGCCCATACCTTACTTGGATAGAAGGAAGTTTCTCTGTTCACTTGTGAGAGAGGGGAGCTTTGAGCAGCCTATCTGTTCCTGGAGGAGTGGTTCCAGCCCAGAAGTTAGTAGTTTATTGGCCATTTTGGGCCAATTTCTATCTCTTTCATTTCCCTGCTATAAAAACCGCGTTTGCACAGTTTTGCGTGCTGGGCAGCGCCGGTTAGCTAGGGTTAAATTATTCCCAGCTCCACTAAGTCTCCTCTTCAGTTTTTCCCTTGAAACTAGTCTAACTCTCAACCTAAGCACTCAAAAAGCATTCTACAGCCTAGCACTTGCTCAGACCTAATAGCAAGCACTAATATAACCTGACACTTGATTGCCCAGCAGGGCAAGGCTCTTTATTCACCCCTCACCAACCAAGTGACTAAGCAGCTCACCCTACTATTCAGGCATGACCAAAGGGCAATTTCAGGTGTACTCTCCAGTCCAGCTGGTGAATCTGGGTATCCTGAGGCAATGTTACAACTGCCTCATGTACACAGACTACCCTCTCCTCCTACCACAAAACACTAACATATGCGAGAGATGCAATTATACAGCCAAACTGGAGGCTAAGCTGTCTCCACCCAAGACTGGAACAGACAGTCAAGAGGAGAAGGTTAACACTTGCACCACACCTCCAGCCACACACAGACCTACTAAACCAGCATTGGCAAAAAATACACAAATACACAAAATCATACTCGGAGGCCCTAAATAAAAACCTGCAAAAGAATCAGAGACCTCCAAAGCAGGCATCCAAACAACCTGCACCTTCCATCACAAACCAGACAACACATAAAACATAAAATCAGCGTGTCACACAATCACAGCCCTTAAGGCAAAATCACATACCTAACACACTAGTAATAGGTGACTCTATAGTAGAACCACTGACGTCCCACTCACTAGGCTGAACAAGCAGAAGGTTACTGTTAGCTGCCTGTTGGGAGCCAGAATCTGCCACATAACACAAGCACTCAGGTCACTCCAGAACAAGTACAAATATGACTCGGTCATTGTTCATGTTGGTGTGAATGGCCTGAGACATACCTCCCTGGACTACATGAAAAGAGACATAGAAGAGCTCTCTGACCATGTAGCCCAGGCTGGTGTGACCCTGACCCTGAGTAGCATCCTGCCCTCACCAAGAATGATACCTCAGTATAAAGAAAAAATTATCAATTTCAACAATTGGCTAAGCTTCTGGTGTCATTCAAAGGGGATCCAGTGTCTGTCAGCCTGGGACTACATGCTCGACAAGCCACGTTGCTTCGCAAGAGACGGCTTGCACTTGTCACCTCTAGGCTTTTGAATACTGGCCAAGGCTCTTGCTGCCCCCATAGTGCCTTTTTTAGGCAAGGCTGAAAAGTCAAACCCACCTCCATAAACAGCACAATTAACAAAAAAACTGAGGGTTATGCTACTCAATGCCAGGAGTTTAAAATCTCAAAATGCACGCGTTTGAAGCACTCCTCAGTATGGAGAATGTTGAAATCTGTGCAGTAACTGAAGCCTGGTTCAAGGCTCCAGACAGCACCCCAGCACTACCAGGCTACAACTCGAACCACACGTTTTGGCCACAGAACACGGACCGAAACACAAAAGGAAGAGGGGGTGTATTCATATTCATCAAGGATACTTACACCTCCAAGTTAGTGGTGCAGCATGATACCTCTGAGATCATCCATGTGCAACTAACATCAGGCAAATCTGTAATGCAAATTGTGGCCTGCTACAGATCACCCTCCATGACCCAGGACCACGACTCCACCTTTCTGGAGACCGTGGAAAACATGAAAGTCCTACTGACCACCCTGATATTGGGTGATTTCAATTACCCTACCATTAACTGGGAAAACTACTTGAGTACAAACTCCCAGGCCCAACGCTTCCTGGAATTCATCAACTCAAATGCCCTGGAACAGCTGGTAAACTCCGCTACCAGAGGTGAAAACATATTGGACCTAGTCATCACAAACATGGGCGACAGGTGTTCCACAGTGGAGGTCAACCCGTCACTGGTTAGATCAGACCATAAACTAATCACTCTGGATGTCCACACCAAACCACCACCCCCAACTAAGGAAACCACAGTAAAAAACTTTTCTAAAGCAAACTTCACCTTACTTAAGACAAAGGCGTTAAGTTTCACAGCCCCCACGCTAAAGGATAATGCTGCCCAAGATGTAGAAACATTTACAAATGCACTCTGTGAGCACCTACAAGGATGCATGGATCGTGCCATCCCTAGCACCCCTCTAAGAGAAGGAAACCAGTCTGGTGGACCCCTGCCATAAACAGGCTATACAACAGAAGGAGAAAACTAGTTCAGAAAAAAAGCAAATCTCAAGAAGGAAAGACATCCCTGATCAGTATCAGTAAGAAATTAAGGTCCCTCATAAAATCATCCAAGGCTAACTTCAAAGGAAAAATAGCCAAGAATTCAAAAGATAACCACAAAGCCTTCTTTAGCTATGTTAAGAATCTAAGTGGCAACTTGCAGATATGTACTGAACTAGTGCAAAATAGCACAAAATATACTGAACCTACTGATATTGCCAACATCCTGGCAGATAGATTCAGTGCAAACTTCACCCCAGTCTCACCCCCAAAAGGGCCCACAACAAAACCGGAAAAGTGTAGTGTCCTGGAAATCACAGATGCACAGGTGAAAATAGCCTTTTCAAAAGCCAAAAACACAGCATCAGTGGGGCCAGGTGGTGCCCCAGGCTGCGTCTTGCATGAACTACAGAATGAACTAACCCCCACCTAAACACACTGTTCAACCTCAGCCTCTCCACAAGCTACATGCCGATAGAATGGTGCACAGCAACGGTTATTCTACTCCACAAAGGAGGGGTCACAACTGACCCTGGTAACTATCGCCCCATAAGCCTGACTAGCCTGGTGTGCAAGGCTATGGAGCGCATCATCATGGAACTCACATAAAGACAATGGGAACCTCCAAATACTTGACTTAACCCAGTTTGGCTCTGTTAAGGGCAGATCATGCCTACTAAACTTGGATGACTTCTTTGAGACAGTCACCAAGGCCACAGACGAGGAAAAGGTTGTTCACACAGCCTACCTTGACCTCGCCAAGGCTTTCGACACCATTCCCCACTCGGGTATTACAGAAAAACTCACCAGCCTGAACATAAACCCCTACATCACAAGATGGGTTGCCAACTGGCTTACAGACAGAACTCACAAGGTAAGAATAGCGGGCTCCAGGTTCGACTCTAAACCAGTCACAAGTGGTGTCCCGCAAGGCTCAGTCCTGTGGGACCCCAACTGTTTGGTATATACTTCTCAGAAGTACAGGCAAACACATGAGGACTATGGCTAACCAAGTTCGCCAATAACTGCAAACTGGGAGCCATAATTGACTCTCAGGCTGACACGGACATCCTCCAAAAGGGCCTTACTAAGACGGACACCTGGTGTCAAAGTCATGGCCTCAAGCTAAATGCCAAAAAATACATAGTCATCCCATTTGGGAAAAACAAAACACCCACGAATTACCACATAGTTGGCAGCCCCCTTAATACAGAAGAGGTAATAAGAGATCTGGGGACCCAGGTAGATAGTAATCTCTCCTTTGACAATCGTATTGCCAAACTAGTTAGGAAATCCTTCTATGTGGCCCATCTAATTACTAGTAAGGGTTCACATCTAGAAATAAAGAGGTTATAGTGCCCCTCTACTCGTCACTCATCAGACCCATCATAGAGTACAATGCCCCATTTGGGATGTACCTCACAAGACACTTCCAACAGCTGGAGAGACCACAAAAGTACCTCACTAAGAGGATTACTGACCTCAAACATATGTCCTATGCAGGACTAGTAGGCACAACCTTTATTTCCAGGTTAAGCGCTTTCATCAAAGTAAAATTTACTTCATCAGAGCAACATACAAACAGTCATGTGGATTTAAATATGTTAAAATCCCACCAATCAAACAAAAATCCCTTGAATAAATTAATACCCTAAAAGGCATACACTGTAGAAACTAAACAATCCAATAAAAGCATTTCTATGAAAAAGTCACATTTTAAAATCAAACCCTTTCTGCTCTTTCTTTTAAAGCAGGCAAGATAGATATAAAATCATTTAATCCTGGACACAGATTAGCTGCCAAACGAAGCTGCCACATCAATTCCCTTTTGTTTAAAGTGTTTTTCCAATTACCACCTCTGGGGGTTTATTTCTATTATATCCAATATCCCAAACTTGAATCCAGAAAAATTAGTACATATTTTACTATGCCTAAATAAGGCATAAGTTTCTTTTGAATTCTTAATATCATATAAATGTTCATATATCCTGGACCTGAGAGCTCTCTCAGTTTTCCCAACATAAAACCCCGGGCAGGAATTACACTTAGCCAAATATACTATTTTACAAGTGTGACAATTACCCTTTTTAAAAAATACTGTGTCCTGGTTTGTATTGTCAAGTTTCAAACTAACAACTGACCATATAAATCTACACTGTGTACAACAACCACAGGCTTTAGTAAATTCATTTGATTTTGCACTGCTGTTGTTCGTGTTACCCTCCAAGGTAAGTTTCAAATTGCCTCTCTTTGTAGAGATTGACTCCCCAATTCTAATTTCCTGTGTCCTCTGGAGCCAGTTGGCTATCCACCGGGTGACATACAGGTTTGTACCTAACCTCTTGAGTTTGTCAGCAATGCCGGAGTAGAGTATTGTGTCAAATGCCTTGGCCAGGTCAAGGTTGGCAGTGTAAAGGATTTTGCCCTCATCCATTGCTTTGGTGACCTTCTCAAAGAAGTCCACCTGGTTGAGTAGGCATGATCTGCCCTTAACGAAGCCAAACTGGATTGGGTCCAGTGCCTGGAAGTTTACTATATCTCTGTTGATCATCTCCATGATAATTCTTTCCATGGCTTTATGGGTCCCCTTCAGTTGAGCGAACGTTTACAAGTTCGAACCACATTTGGCCAAGACCATATGTTCAAACTTGTAAGTGTTCGATCGGACTGAATGGAAATCTCCGTACAGAGCGGAAAGGGAAGATTTCCCATTTCTGCAATGTAGTGCAATCTCGGAGCTGGTATACTTAAGTAAGGGGGGTGTGGGGGGTGCAAGGGGGCATAGTTATAGATGTTTAGTTTTGTGTTTTTTTGTTTTATGTGTTTTTATTTCAGGGTTTGAACTTTTACGAGTTCGAACATATGGTCTTGGCCATATGTGGTTCGAACTTGTAATAGTTCGATCTACTGAAGTAGATCCGGCTTTACATATAAGACTCGTGACATTTATGGGTCTGTAGTTTCCAGGGTCTGTAGATGGCCCACCTTTGCGCAGAGGGATGACTGTTGCCTTTCTTCAGTCATGAGGCATTAAACTTGTTTGGAGGCTACAGTTAAATAGTAATTCCAGAGGCCATGATAGGTCATGTTTCATGCTATTTAGAAGGCATTCTGGGATATTGTCTGGCCCCATTGATGCAGTGTTTTTGATCTTAGAGACAGCATTAAGGACCTGTTCCCTAGTGATAGTAGGGGGAGTTATATTTGAGGTTAGGGGGGAGAGAGAGGGGTAAAGTTGGAGCTGAATTTATCAGCCAGAAGGTTTGCGATGTCTCCTGGCTCAGTAAAGGTGGCTCCATTTACAATGAGCTCTGCACACAATTTAGGCCTTTGAAGTTGTGGACATAGCTAAAGAATGCCTTGTAGTTGTCCTTGGTCTGGGAGGCCAAACTTACCTCAAATTTGGCTTTGGTAGACTAAATTTGTCCTCTGAGTTGTTTGTTTAGTTTGACAAGAGTGCTTTTTTCTTCTTGGGCACTGCACCTCCTAATTTTTGACATAATTTTCTTCCTCCTGTTATACAATCTATTGATTTTGTAATTCCACCACGGTGGCTTGTTTTTTGAGTTAGATCTGTACTTCTTCCTGGGAGGTACAGCTGCTTGTATGCAGCTATTAACATGCTTGTACATGGTTTCTGTGAACAGTTCTGCATAGGCAGGAGTATTCTAAGGGTTTGTGAGGGCTTGACATTTTGCCATGTTCTCACTTAATAGCAGGAGGTTAGCCTTAGAATAGTTCCTGAATATTCCAGGTTTAGCTGGGGGGGGTCCAGGTTTTATTTTTACTTCAGAGGAGACCATTTTGTGGTCTGATCTTACCAGGGAAGGCATTACAGTAGGGGGTGTGCAGCACTCTCCCATAATAGTGAGGACCAGATCCAGTATGGTTGCACCCCTGGTTGGTATATTGACTATCTGGTCCAGGCAGTTTGTGTTAACAAAATCCAAGAATCTCTGTGCATGTACGTTTGGTGTTGTATAGGATTCCCTGTTAATAGTAGGGTAATTAAAGTCACCCATGAATATGGTACTGGGTTGGATGGCTAGTGTTTCTAATAAGTTTAAATACATGGAATGGATTTCCTGGGTCATAGAGGGGGGACCTATAGCTTGCAAGGAAGTGGTATTGGATTTTGCCTGTGGTGATTTAAACATGGAGCAACTCAAGTGCATTGTCCTGTTTGACCAGTCTTGAAGTATATTTATCTTTGATGTAAATAGAAACACCTCTACCTTTGGTCTTTGCCTGTGAATTAGCTGGCCGAAAAGTGTGGAAGGCATTATAACCTAGCACTGTTGGTATGCGCTCCGCAGCTTTAAACCAAGTCTTACTGACTGCACAGATGTCAGCATTCTCTAGGGTAAAGAGAGCTTCTAGGGAGTGGAGTGTTTTGTTTAGACTCCTGCCACTGAGCAGTAATACCCTTAGATTTTCTTTGTTTTGATTTGCTATGTCAGAAGTACTTTCAGTTTGGCATTGCCTAAAAAAGGCACTATGGGGGAAGACAATGTTTTAGCTAATATTCGAAAGTCTAGAGGGGAGAGGTGCAGACCATCCTTGGCAAAGCAGCGTGATCTGTTGACCATCTCCTTCCATACTGACAAATATTGAACCCCCTTAGAATGACACCAGAAAGTAAGCCAATTATTAAAGTCAATCATTGCTTGTTCATAGTGTGGCATCATCCTTGGAGAAGGTAAAATGCTGCTCAATGCTAGACTCATACCAACTTGAGACGCATATTCCGAGATCTCCATGATGTCTCTCTTCATATAGTCTATGGAGGTACATCTCAGGTCATTTACTCCCACATGAACTATGACCGAGTCATATTGGTAATTGTGGTCCAATGACCTGAATGCCTGCGTAATGTGGCAGATCCTAGCACCTGATAAGCAACTGACTGTGACTTTCTCCTTACTTAGCTTGGTGAGAGGGACATCAGTGTGTCTCACGATGGAGTCTCCAATGACTAGAATGTTGGATTGTTTGGTGGCTTGCCTTATAGGCTTAGAGGTAGAGGCTCCATGAGATGTGCTCTGTGTGTTGATGTGGGTGTTGTTTTCAAAGAGCGCATTTGGGGCTGCTGAGGATATTTGTTATGTGTACTTTGTCTTTGTGGTTTAGGAAGGTTACATGCAAGTGTCTCAGCATATGTGGGTCTATATGACTGCTTTGAATTGTATGTGATAGGTGCAGCGTGTGAACTACTGACAACCTTACTTGACATTAGGAGTACTTTTATGTGAGAGCTTTGCCTCCAGTGACATTGTGTAAATACATCTCTCACATACCATATCAATTTGAGAATTAATTGGTTGCCAGTAAACGTGAGGCAATTTCTACATTGGCTCAGGATGCCTGTTTCCACCAAGCCGGTAACAGAGACAGTAGGAAAGCTTATATGCATGGCAACAGACCCTTTTGAAATTGGTGTATTGTTGGTAAGAGAGAAGCTCAAGAGTTTTTGGTAGCCACGAGCTTTAACAACAGTCAGATCTGATGGATCGTATTTGAACCCAACAGATGAGGACAGAATGAAAACTGACATCAGATTAATGTGTTTGCATCCAGAATCTTTGACAGTCTGTGTATTGAACTGAACAGCTTCATGATATTGTGTGCCAAGAAATCTTTCTTTCCAAAGCATTCTAGTGCAAGTGTACAAAAACAAAGTGGACATTCACAAGTGTGGGTAGCAAAGGTATTAAGCTCCTGTCAAACTGTATGAAAATGGTGAAGCGAGAGACTAATAAATGAATAATGCAGAGCAGCAGAAAGCAGGATGGGAGAGGAGTACTACGGATCCAGATCAGGATGTAACACAAGTAGCAGTGGTGCAATCAGTACTTCCATATAGTACAGAAACCTGGACAGTGATGGCAGAGAAGTTGAAGAGGCTAGTGCCTGAGATAGGTGGTAGAGTTAACACTGAGGGATTAAAATGTCCAGAAAAGCAAACATACATATTTATAAGTAATTTCATGTACACTTCATGGCACTGTTTGCAATTGTTGTATAAGGTTAGAATACAACCACTTTTATATAAAATCATTTTATTAATGGGACTACCACTTTTCATGTCACAGCAAAATCTTTTTCTGTCGTATCTATGAAACAGTGTATTTCTATTAGTTGTGTGCACTTTCATTTTAATCATCCTTTTCCAGGCCAGAAGTTCATGATACCAATCATTTCCTTAATAAATATCTGTGTTTAACAATTTTTGCTATTACATGCCCAATAAACACTGCTCTGTCAAATGTCAAAATACAGCACCAAGCTTGACCTACAAGGTCACACAATTTAAGGAACAAGACTTAATGTCAAAGAATGCTGTATCAACAAGCTGAGCCAATGATGAGTTGTACTACTCTCCTGTATGGTTTGCCTAATGGCCCAGGTCTATCAACAGTGCAAAATGGAATAGATTCAGCTTTAACATGGTAGGTTTCTGTTGGTTGGCCATGACTGCAAATATGCAATGTCTCCTGAATAAATGCTTGCTACACCTATCTATATGCAGTTTCAACAGTTCATCAGTTCTTTGCTCTCTTAGTGGGCCACATTTGTTTAGCTATCCACCTCTAACTCCACATTTACTTATGCCATCTATGGTACAGGCAAGTCGGTATACTTGCAGACAAATGCAGAACTTCCACATTTTCATCTTGCAGATGTAAACCACTGTGACACCTGGATGCAGGCAGAGCATGATAAAAAAACACTTTCTGAAATCATGTCACCAGTACATGCAAAGCCTCCACTGAAAATGGGTTTCTGACCCAGTGGACTTTCCAAGTTAATAAATAAATAAATGTCAATAAAGTTTTCAAAACAAACTACTAGTTCCACAACCACAGTGCACACATCACTGAAGGCACTTCTATCAAGATGAGTAGTTTTATCCAATATTACTATGTTCTAGTACACCATCCTACAAGCTTATATCCTACCCAAGGCTTTTTTGATGCAAGTCTGCTGAATCTACATTGGTCCTACTTAAACCTTCTGCATATATTTTGTATGGCTGTTATTTTACTTACAGGCTTGCATCCAAAATCCTAGTCTCTTTTTATCGAACTCACCCCCCCAGCTTATTCACCATCCCTTTCACTCAGATTTATAACTTTCTGCTTGAGTTATGTACATTAGCCTTAACTGTGTAGCCCGAAAATACACCTTCAAATCAGGTAACCCTAAACCACCAAATTCAGTTGTGAGAATCAGCTTAATCACTTAACTCTTAAGCTCATAGGATCATAGCAAGTTACTAGGCTACTGGTGCTGAGGCCCTTATAAGCCAGCCAATACATTAGCCCATGTTCCCACAAGTCAGCATCTGATGCCTCTGTCCAGCAGGGACACAGGTGGAATTCCAGGGGTGTATTTTCTATTTCCCATCCAGTCATCCTGGTTCCTCTTAAACAGGGATAATGAAGTACCCTGCTTGACATGGAGAGGTAGTCTATTCCACAGATGGAGGAGTCTCTAGGAGACAAATCTGTACTGCCAGCAAGTCCTATTGATGTCACAGATGAAGATGAGGTTTTCTGTGTGGGTCATGCAAGTGGAGTTTGGCTTGTGGATATGCAGAAATTTCATCAAGGTGGGGTCAGAGATTGCTCTGTATGCCAGACACAGATCATCTCTGAGGAGTCTGTATGAGATGGAGTAGAGAGACAAGGCTTTTAACTTATCTGTGTCGGATAGATTTTTGAAGCCCTGGATTCTCCTGGTCAGAAACCTCTGTGGTCTCTCCGGCTTCTGCATGTGCTTTGTGATGTACATGCCAATATGGGCATTATACTCCGTGATGGGCCTGATAAGGGAGAAATGCAGGGAAGTTATGACTTCTTCTTCCTGGAAGAAATACCCTTACTAATGAGGTAAGTCCTGTAGAAAGCTCTCCATACAATGGAAGCAACATGGTCGTCAAAAGTTAGACTGCTGTCAACTTTGGTGCACAGGTCCCTCACAACTGCTTGTGTGCTTAGGACATTGTTATTAATGTGATAATATATGGAGACGTCACTCTCCCCAAAGGGGATAATGATGCATTTTTTTTAGCATTTAGTTTGAGGATGTGTTTCTGGCACCAGTCATTTGTCTGGGTGAGAACCTCTTATAGTATGTCTACATCACTAGGGGAGTTGATGACAGCACCTGCTTTGCAGTCATCTGCAAACTTGGTCACCCACAGACCTCTGGTTTTGGCTTGCAACTCGGAGAAGTACATCTCAAACAGCAGGAGTCCCAAGACTGGTCTCTGGGGTACACCACTCGTTACGAGTCTACTACTTGAGGTAGCTTCCCTTATTTTGACTGAGTGGGTTCTATCAGTGAGCCAGTTATCTACCCATCTGTTCACATATGGATTTACGCCAAGCTGGGATAGTTTATCTATTATGCCCGAGTGGGGAATTGTGTCTAAGACCTTGGCCAAGCCAAGGTAGGCAGCATGCACTGCCTTCCTCTCATTCATGGGTTTGGTGACTGACTCAAAGTCATCTACCAGATTTAACAGACAAAACCAAACTGTGTGGGATCAAGCGTTTGGAAGTTGCTGATGTCTTTGTTGATGTAGTCCACGATAATGCATTCCATGGCCTTGAAAATCAGGCTAGTTAGGCTGATGGGTCTATAACTGCTTGGATCAGTGGATACTCCACTTTTGTACAGAGGGATGATGGTGGCCATCCTCCACTCGGCTGGGACAAAACTGGTACTCAGGCTTAGGTTGAATAGGGTGCCCAATGGTGCTGCAAGTTACTGCCTGAGCTGATGCAGGATGCAGCCTGGGATGTTATTGGGTCCCATGGAAGCTGTGTTTTTAGCCTTTGAGAGAGCGGTAATGACTTATTCCCTCTAGATTAGGGGTGGGAGGCAGGTGCTGGGGATATCCTGGATTACTGATGAGGGGACAGATGGGTGAAGTTTTTACTGAACCTGGCTGCCAGCAGGTTGGCTATATCCACGGCATTTGTGCATGTGGTGTCCTTGACCAATAGGTCTGAGCAGATTTGGGTATTTCCCCTTACACTGCAGATGTATGTGAAGAAGGCCTTATGATTGTCTTTAGCAGATGTGGCCAATTTGAACTCGAAGTTAGCTTTGGAGGACTTCACTAATAGCCTTACTTGCCTGTTTAGGCCAAGGAGAGATTGCTTCCAATTTGGCACCTGTTCCTTCTTGGTCCTGGACAGCAACTTCTTCATTTTGTTGTAGGATTTTGTGCTGTCAGGTATTTCCATGCATTTATATAAGTGGTCATATAGTACTTTGGTGCACATTTGGACATCAGTGCCGGTTCCTACTGTCAGGAGGTTGTAATCAGCTTTGGAGAAGTTTTTTTTTTGTTTAACCCTAGCTGGGGGGGGGGGGGGGGGGTCAGGGGAGATGGTGACTTTGAAGGTGAACGCTTTGTGATCTGATCTTACCAGGGATGATGACAATGTGGGGATGCTGCAGTGGTTTCCTATGTTGGTTAGTGCCAAGTCCAAGATGTTGACACCTCTTGTGCAGTGTCAACCAGCTAGTCCAAGGCACTGGGATTGATGAAGTCAAGGAATCTTTGAGCATTTGTGTTCTGGCTTGAGTAGTTCTTCCAGTCAATGGTTGGGTAGTTAAAATCACCCAGGATCAGGGTATAGGGCTGCATCTTAACAGATTCAAGGAGGTCCAGATAGGTGGCGTGGGCATCCTGAGTCAACGTTGGGGGCCTGTAGCCAAGATTTGAGCAGGGGTCTTTGTCAACCATTAACTGCACCTGGAGTGGCTCCTGTGCATCATACTGTTTGACCAGTCTGGAGGTGGGTGTGTATATCTTTAATATATAATGAAATACCATCTCCTTTGGCTTTGCTACACTCAGTTTGGGGTCTGTATGTATGATAGGATGTGTAACCAGGTAAGGCTGAGCTGCTCTCCACAGCTTTGAACCAGGTTTCTGTGACTTCACAAATGTCAGCATCTTCCAGAATTAAGAATGCTTGCAATGAGTGCAGTTTCATGTTGAGACTCTTAGCATTCAGTAGCATGATCTTTATATTGTGTTTAGATGAAATTCTCATGTTGGTAGTTTTGACCTCGAGACATTGCCTAAAAAGGAGGCAGGAGCATGAAGCCCAAAGGGAGACAGATGCAAGCCATCTCTGGTAAAGCATAGTGATCTGTCAGTTATGTCTTCCCAGGCCGACAGGTACTGGATCGCTCTTGCTGTGTTTCACTACCAAATCAATATTTCTCCTTCAGTTGTTACACTACAGCAATTTACAACATTTTTACTGCTTGTACCTTACAATTCATATCCATAAAGAACTTCCAGCTTCACAGTTTTTGTGTTATCTTTTTAGCTTCTTCCCACATATCCTTAGCTGTCAAATCAGATTCTTTTGATTCACACATCTAAATACTTCATCTTGTGTCCCCAATAAGTATGGGTATTGCTGAACAAGTTTGTGCATCAGTTTATAGATTACCACTGCAGCCTATGTTTTCTCTTCATTTTTTTTATATCCTGAAAATAATTAAAACTGTCTCACAATGTCCCACAATGGAATTATACCAGATTGTTGAGATTTTACATTGCAGAAATTCATATGGTTGAGATCACATGGCTGACTATGCAAAATCTCGAACACCAAGTAGAAACTGAAACAGAGTTTAAGCAATGGGGGGGGGGGGCAAGCCCCCTGCATCCCCACACTCTCTGCTACTTTTATACACTAACTCCAAGATCACACTTTTTTTGTGTCTTTCAGCTTTTTCCCCGGTTAGGGGTCGCCACAGCAGAACTCCGGTCCGCTAATGATTAGCAGTAGATTTTTTAAGTGCCGAGTTTGCCAGCCCTGACGCACAACCTTCAACGAAGGTATGCCCATTCACGTATGTCTCCTCACAGAAGACGCTCTAGCTGAGAATCGAATGGCACAACATCTTGCTGTGAGGCAACAAAACTGCAAGATCACACTACAGTGGAAAAAGAGCACATTCCTCAATCTCCACTGTACCACAATCTCCGTGCAACTCCACTTCTGCTTATCAGTGGTTTGCAATATTTTACACTGTTGAGCGTATGAATTTTGATGATGTAAAGAATCAAAAATCTGATATAAATGTTCCACAACACCATAATATCCTTTTCTGCCTTATCAATTACAAAATGATATTGTCAGCAAATAAAATAAACTTTTCTAAAGTACTATAAAGAGTTATATGCCTGGCTCTTCTGGTCAAACACAACTTGTCAAACAGGAACCCTCCCACCCGTCATGTATCCTCCTTAATAACCCTATTTTTCTAACAGAGAATGCAAATGCTACCAATGTCCTACTCCTAAAATCTCAGCTACCTCTACTGAATGTTTTATTGGCATCAAGACCCATCAGTGCTTTTTCTTATACTCGGTTTCTCTATTGTTCATGAATGTTCTATTCATGTCAAATGTTTGCCTCTCCTCCACAAAATACTGTCAGCTTGGGTAAACACCTTTTTCATTCTCTTAGCTAGTATAGACACTTTATAAGCATGGATTAAAATTATAATGGATCTGTATGAAGCCATAAAAGAAGGGACTTTACCTTCTATGAGTAATTAAAAAGCCAGCACAGTTTTCTTCCAAGATGCTGGTACTTCCATCCCTTTTAAAATACTATTCAACAAACCTTTCCAAATATTTACCATTTTATTCCCTCCTAACTTCCAAACTTCCACAGGAATACCATCTGTTCCTGGAGATTTCCATGTCAATGGCTTATAAATCACATTTTTTTCTTATCTATTAGTTGTTAAGGCTCATCCTCTTCTAACCCTGCATAATTAAGTCATACATAAATTTCCATTTCTGCCTTTTCTTGGTTTCCCAATCCTCTACTTTATAAAAATGTTCATAAAATGTCCAACATATTTCTAATGCCTCTATAGGATTTTTGGTATTTTTTCTTAGACATAGACTCACCATGTACAGCTACAACTATCGACGTTCTGTTGTCTAATTTGTTCTTCAAAAAATGTCTGCAGTCTGTAATTATCAAAAACAGTTGCTTAAAAGCAACTTTTCTAAACTCATACATATTACCCAAATTCTCGATTGCTTTCCCTTTAGCACTCTGCAGTTGCTTCTCTTCTTGTTCCATGAGATTCCCCTCTTTTGCAATGCTTTAACCTTTTGTCAAGCCTTGCACACTAATTTCTATTTCTTTTCTCTCATATCACTTTATCTCATATCTGCCATGTTTTGAAACTGCATTTTCATTTTATCACAGTTACTGGGTATCTCTTCTGATGCAATTTCGGTTTTCCTCAATAGCTATTAAATCATATCCACTACTATTCCATTAATTCCTCTCTTTTAAAAACAAAAGTAAGAAAGTGACAGTGCCTGATGTTTACATCATTACCCTGCATCTTTATCTTATTTTTTACCGGTGCACAATCTGAAAGTTATGGGATGGGTCTCAGAATTTTTAATTAAATAGACATGCTCCTTTGAAATACAATAATTTATATCCAGTTACTGTATTGTGGGAATAATATGTAAATTCGGTCAGAGTTTTTGCCTGTATATCTTCCACAACAACGATTTCCACGCAACTCTTCAGAAACCTACACTCTTTTGTTATATTTTACATTCTGAGTCACTCTGATACATCCTCGCTATTGCAAAACAGGCTGCAGTTCCCAACAATAAATAAAACCCGCTGTTGAAAGCTTAATATTACTCTCAAAATTATCCTAACCTCCATTATAATGGATTTAGGTGTAATATAAATACATGTCAGAGTAATCATCTTCTTCTGCTAGTAACTCCTTAACTCCACCAATTTACTTTTAATGTTTTCTTTTCCTTTTCTGTCACTACTGGGGGCCCTCATCAGACTCAGATTAATTAATCCCCTTTTCCTTTGTCCCTGATACTCTACAAATGTCCATCTTCAAGATCTTTTGTCAATTTCACATGCTCATTTCTATCCAAATGAGCCTCCTGTAACACTGTTATTGGCACCTTCCACCTCTTAATATAATTCACTACTCTTTCCTTTTTGGCTATGCCTATATTGCTGTTTATATTCTATATTAATACTGGCAAAGCAGATATTTGATACAACGCTATTACTAAACATTTCTTTAGAGTATACATTCCCACATTGCAGCTGCATGCACACATCAATGCTTGGCAGGCTGATTTTATGAGCATCAGCTTATTCTCATCTTTATTTAAACCCATGTCAAAATTTCTAGACTTTTTGATTAAAAATACAAAAATAAATACATTTTAAGCCCCAACATTTTTAACTCACAGAATACACGCAAAACTATATACATTTTCTAAATTGGTGCTATAGGCTGATGCACCACACGCTAGAGCTTGTGTTCCTATTGACAGAGATTTTCTGTTCTTATCTTATTCTCTATACCATCCCAGATGCAAAAAAAAAAAAAGAAAAGTTGTGTGCTTTCAGTAAACATTAACTTGTAGCCTTAAAAATACATACACTGACTTCCCTTAAATACACAAGTAAAACTGCACACTGTTAAATTTAGGGTCTATATCATAACTGCGAAACCTCACATATGCAAATACGAAAATGTCGACACATATTGAGCGAACCGTGAAAACACAGAATGGCCTGAACCACGAAATTCAAAATGTTGAATCGGCATAGTTGGCCAACCCCACCACCAGCTACGTACTACCTACCCAAACAAAATAAGTAATCCACATACATACACTTAACAAAACCCTACTTCTAACCCTAAGCTAAAGCTTACATTATATTACTATGTATGCACTTACCTTAACCCGCACCCTAACCCTAAGGTCTGCAACTATTGCACACTTACCTTAAGGAGCTATACCGGCGAAGGGCCAACTATGCCGATTCGACATTGCGAATTTCGTGCTTCAGGACGTTTGGTGTTTTTGCGGTTCGCGCAATATGTGTCGACGTTTCCGTATTCGCGCAATTGCGGTTTTGCGGTTGTAACAGGTAACCTAAATTTAATACATTAAAGTACTAAGGCTGCTAGGGAAGCAACTGTGTGCATAATTCATTTTCCACAGTTTCAAACTTAATTTTTAACAAAATTGCTTCCCAATAACCCTTTAAAAGTTAATTATATTGTTCTTTGAACATTTCATTCAGAACACATTATTTAGAGCACTCATGATTAAATGCTTACATCTTCAGTCTCCTTGTCTCCAACAAAAAGCCATTACAATGAAAAAAGAGCTAGTCATCTGCAAATGCAAGAAAACAACCCTTGTAGATTTCACAAAATAAAATGAATAAATAAAATACAAGAAAGAACTACCCCATCTTTGATGCTTTTCATCATTTTCTCTCTTGTTCAATCCTATTTGCTAAAAAAACTCCCTGCAATTCAGAAATGATTACCTCGAGAAGCAAGCCTTAACACCAGTGTTTCCTCCTCAGAGTAATACCTTCCAATGCACAGACTGTCCTAACACTGAAGTCTCCTGGTAGTGGGATCATCAGAGTAGAGGGCAGTCTCACTGGCAAAGCTGTAATGAACGAGGCAGTCTGGGGTCGTGTCTAATGCTAATTAGACAAGTGTTCTTCTCAGGAAATGCCCATGGTTCCCAATTTATGTTGCAGAGTGACTCAGAGAATCACTTGGCTGCATGCATTTCCATGGCTGGAGGAAAAATTTATCACTGTCAAAAGATGGAGTTCACCCACTGACTCCAATGGAGGCATTCACAGTGCAGGTAAACTCAGTGAATATGTGAGATTGCGGGTGTATTAGTGAATGAAAGTCTGTAGGGGCATGAATGAAATCAGATGAATGTGTGTGTGTGTGTGTGTGTGTGTGTGTGTGTGTGTGTGTGTGTGTGTGTGTGTGCGCGCATGCCTGCCTGATTGCAATAATGAGGGTTAGGTAGGGGATCAACAGTGTGAATGTGTGTGCATGTTTGTATGTCAGAACAGGAGTACGAATAAATGTTTCCATAAGTCGAGGGCATGTTTCATGTTGTGTGTGTGTGTGTGTGTGTGTGAGAGTGTGTGAGAGTGTGAGAGTGTGAGAGTGTGAGAGTGTGTGAGAGTGTGTGAGAGTGTGAGAGTGTGTGAGAGTGTGAGAGTGTGAGTGTGTGAGAGTGTGAGTGTGTGAGAGTGTGAGTGTGTGAGAGTGTGAGTGTGTGAGAGTGTGTGAAGGGTGGTACCCATGCTATTAGAACACGTGATGCCTGAGTAAACACTACCAGCATTATAGGTCTGACACTGCTAGAGGTACAAAGAATGTGATTCAGAGATCTGCTAATAGGCTGATAATGAGATCCTTCTCATTGTGTCCACAGCTGTCTCTGATTCTTATTTTTCCTAATTTCAAAACTGAATTATTTGAGGTGGGCAATTCATGAGAATGGCAGGATTCTTTCTGAAACCAAAGGAACATCTACAAATTAAATTAAGGACATCAGCCTCACACCCACTTCTATGAAAACTCTTTTGCATCTTTCAACAGCCCAGAATTATACCATCACGTTAACTTCAACTTGCTTCTTTCCAGCCTTTATCGTGTTAGTATAAAGCCTTGATGCATTACAATACAGAAAATGTATTTTCTTACTTTAATATCATTAGCCTATGCAGCAATCACTGATAAAACTCCCCCACCTAACATTTAAATATGGCTCGCTGAATATTATAGAGAACTGCTTTACAATGTAAAATGCAATTTATATAATGATTTAAATGTTAACATAAAAAAAAATGTTATACTTACAGCTACTTTTTTAGTTCCATTCAGTGACATTCTAAACATTAATGACATAAGGTGGGGTTTATATTTTACAGTTCCCCCACAAGATTAACACAATCAATAAACTTCCAATCTTTTTCAGCCACTTTTGCAGAAGTGCCATACGTCTAAACTACATCTAATGAGATTGATGCTTTACTATTCTCACATTTATTCACCAATTTCACATTGCTGCTGATCTTCTCCCTGATCATCCTCATCTCCCAGTATCAGTCCATGGTAATCCTAATTTTTCTAGTCAGTTCTAGGCTTTTTTTTCTGTCACTTAAGTATTTTCCTTTGGAACAATGGAAAATGTTTCACTGGCACAGTTTCTCTATGGGCTTTGTTATTGTCAAAGTGTTAAGAAGAAGCAGCATCCTCTTCAGCTTTCTGGCTCATGCTTTGGTGGATAAGCTATTTCAGTGGTTAGCCTTGTTACCTCAGAGCAAGAGGCTCTCCGGTTCGATTCTTGGCTGGACTGCCTTCTGTGCGGAGTCTGCATGTCCTCCCTGTGGTCGTGAACTTTAAAGACATGCAGGTAGGTGCGTCTGTGAGTGGCTGTGCCTTCTTTGAAGGTTGGGCGTCGGGCTGGCAACTTGACACCGTAAAAATCCACTGCCATTCATAAGCAGACTGGTGATCCACTGTGGCGACCCCTAACTGAGAAAAGCTGAAAGACAAAGTCTTTGTTGACTGGGAAAGTCTGACTGGGATAAAATATCCCTTTTCAGTGGAGGTCCAGGAAGAAAAGCTCCATATTCACAGGCATAGATAACATAGAGTATAGTTCCATTTTCATACTGTATATAATATTTAATCTTGGTTATAATACATTTAAGCATGCATAGTTAGGTGTAACACATCCTTAACGATATAGCTTGCTGACTGTAGAGAAGTTGTTTATAGCAGAATAAAGAAAAGAGGGCCAATGAGAAAAGACACTACATTTGAATTGTATCAGTAAGTGGTAGTGCAAGAAGAAAAGGAAAGATGAAAAAAGTAACTAGGAAGAGATAGTTAGTAAAATAAATTCAATATAAATGTTTGCAGTAGGAGATATAAAAGTGAAGTAAGTGCCATATGGGAAATTTAGTAAAAAGGAAGAAAGGGTTTTGATAAAGGTACTACAGCATAAAGATTCTTTCTGGAGAGAAGATTAATTCATTACAGTCAAGTAACACCTCCAGGAGTTTATGCAATTACATCCTGACACCTCTAGGCATCAGATATTAATTTGTTTATATTTGCATTAATAATTCCAAAACCATGCTACACAATGTATTAAAATATTAAATCTTAAAAAAATGAACAAGCACAAGAATCTGTCTAGTTCCAACCTCACCACCACAAGTGTTGAGGAAAAAATAAAAAACAGAGAAACTAGTGGTCTTAAAGCTCTGTTGATGAGCTCAGTCACAATAATTTCCAAAAATCATGAAACCCAGGTAATGTTCCAAAGATGGTCTAAAATTTAATATGCATATTTTTCACACCTACTTCTAGGTATATAAAAGCTGATATGTTTAACATTGTTAAAATATTTCTGTTTTTTTTGTTACTTAGAATCGCTTGTCTGTGATGAATAAAGGCTTGTTACTTTGGAACACTGTCTGGGTTTAATGATTTTTGGAAATTATTGTTACTGAGTTCATCAACAAAGTTTTAAGACCACTAGTTTCTCTATGTTTTTTTTAAATATTTAAGCTTAAAGCTTACGCAATGGCAAATACAACTATATTGGTATTTGACTTCTGTCTAATGCAGGTAAAGAAATATTAATTGTTCTTCATATAATATTTCATGAGTTTGTCATAAATTCCATGTTTTTCTAAACATCTCATCAACCATGTATCACTAACAGACTTGTTTAGCCTAATATGAACGCACTCAGCTGTATGAACAAAATGCTGCCGGCCGTATGCGTGTGGCTTGAGTGTTGTTGAGATATTGTAAGCTATTTACAAAACATTACAAACTTGATAGTTACTGTGTTTACTGTGACATAAAAATCCAGTTTAAGACCTAACCTAAAGAACACTACCATATAAAAATAGTTAGTGGTGAAAGATTTACCATTTATACATCTTTAGTAACCCCAATGGTTGCAGAGTTATGAACATTTGTTTAGAATCTGAGGACATAACTTCATTCTATCAAAAAGCTTAAACTTTGCCCACTAGAAGTTACAGTGCAAACATCCAGAGCTCCATTGGAGGAAATGGGTTGTTTAACTGGGTGTAGCCAGGCATTTTTGCAAGTGTTGTTCTAGTAGACTTTTAAAGCATCTGTTGTTTTCTATAAGTTTTAACTATACTGGAATGGAGTTCCATAGTTCTGAAACATAGTGAGAATAAAGGGAGTTTCCAGTGGAGTTTTTCGAGTTGATTACAGCTAGGAGAGATATGCTGCTGAAAGAAAGTATTCTGTTGTTGCTGTATGGTTGCAATATATTTTCTTTTTTTTTTATATATATTATAGGGGGGCAACTGTCTGGCTTGTTGATAATCTTGTGGGCAGTAGTAAGCTATGAGAATGTTAGCTGATTTGGGAGTTATAGCTAATGCAGGTCCTTTACAGCTGTGCAGTGATGGGTTTTATGAGGTGAACATGCAGCGAATTTGACTATTTTATTACAGCAGGCATCAAGTTTGGACGAAGTTAGTATTAAGAATTGCAAAAATAGGTGGCATATACAGTACAGATGGGAGTAGGTAGGTTGCTGCTACAGATTTCCTTGTGGATACTGTAATATTGTTTTGGAACCAATTTTTTTGTCTGGTTTTGATAGTTTGGAGAATATGTTGGTCATATCTTAATTTGTCATCTAATAGTACTCCAAGTAATTTGGCTTCTGTTACAGTTTCTATTTATTGTATTGTACTGTCAGATGGGACAATACAGAAATTCTTTTTTGAATATTAAATTGCTTGGGTATAAAGAGCATTACTTTAGTTTTTTTTGCATTTAAGAGTAGGTCTGCAGTGCCCAGCCAAGATTCAACACATGAGAAAGACTCTTGGATGATTTTTCTGGAGGACTTTTAGTGTTGGGGCAGATTAGATGAGGGTTGCAAAATCTGCATACTGAATTGCATTTGCTTGTTTAGTGGTGGTTTGGAGCAAGTTAACAAATATATTCAACAGAAGTGGGCCCACTATTGAGCCTTGAGGAACTTGACTGGAAGGAAGGAGGAGAATTCTTATTTCCATGACTGTTGTCTGTTTATGAAATAACTATGAAACCAGGAGAGCGATGACTAATTTAGACCTAGGGAGGAGAGTTCAGTGAGAACATTTTGATGGGAAACTGTGTCAAAGACCTTTCACAGATCAAGGAAGAGCGCTAATACCAGATTGTCATTATTTCTATTGCGGTTGACAGCATTTATAAAATTAAAAAGAGCCGTAGTTGTGTATGACTGGGGTGGAAACTGTGTTGTGTCATAGAAAGAAGATGATTGTGGGTAACATATGTAAGGAACTGCGTGTGACACTTTTTTTTTAGTATTTTTGATACTGGTAGTAGTATGGTTATGAGTATATACTTTGACAGGTCAGCTGAATTTCCACCTCTGTGGAGTAGCATTATGAATGATTTCTTCCAGATAGTTGGGATGTGGTTTTCAGTTAAGGATCAGTTAATTAGTACATAGACAGATAAGTTATAGCTTCACAGACTAGTTTTAAGCACTCTCTTGGTAGGTTGCCTGCTGTTAAGGTTGTTGGTTTGAATTTTTATAGGTATTTTTATGGTGGTAGATGGGACTGGTTGGAAGGATAATAGTGAAGTATTGTTAGTAGTTTAAGTTGAGCTAGTGAAGGTGGCTGGAGTGCTTGTTTACTGAGAGAGTACAGTGTTTATAAAGTGAGAGATGAACTTGGTTGCTATACTGTCTGGATTGTTATTGGCTGATGTGGGAGTAGTTGTTTTGCCAGGGTGTAGTAGTTTGTTTATGGAGGACCAAAATAGTTTGGAATTGTTTTGGTGTCTTGTCTGAAGGTTGGTAAAATAGGATTTTTTGTATTTGGTTATTAATTTCTTTACAAGATTTCTTAAGTATCTAAAGTGTTGATATTTGGTTTAGGTTTTATTTTTGGACAACATTTTCCATGATTTGTCCCTTCATCTTTGGCCTGTCCTGCAACCAAAATGTATTTGGTCCTCGAGGAAAAATATTCTGAGACATCTGGATGTAGCAGTTTAAATCTCACATCTCTTCTCAACATCACCCTAATTGCGAAGATAAATCTACTTCTCTTATGCCTGGTGTACAGCACATAATTTTCCACAAACACTTTGGTTCCCAAAACATAATGCTTTTCTGTTGCAGTTTTGTCAGGAGAAGCTATGTTTGTACAACTGCATCTTTACTAATATAGGTCTTTGCTGTTTTCCCATGGTCAAATTTAGAGCACAGGTATGATGTGTCTTTCGAGTTAACAAATCCTGCTGTGCAACAGCAGTCCACCTGTTTTTTGCACTTCTATAAAATTAATGCATTATATTCCTGAGAAAGTGGGTTCTCTCTGCATGCTCTGATTTTTGAAACAGCTCTTCTTCAGAAGCACCATGTTCAGGCAATCTTTCCTTCATTTCAGCTATCAGTTCATCTGAACAGCTACTTAACGCTTCTTCCATTTCTCCACCCTTTTGTCACTTGACTTCATATATTCCTCCACTTATTTTAAACACCACTGAGATTATTTGATTTACTGTTTCGTTTAAATTACTGGAAGTCATCTCCTGTACTAAAAGTGAAACATGAACTGCTTTTTGATGAACAGTTGCAAGGTTTTTCCCAGCCACAGTTTTTTATTTACATTTTTAGATTGATTTTTTTTTTCTTACCTTCTCCACATTTCTTCTTTGCCAGCATCCAGTCACTGCAATTACTAACCAGTAAACTAATTTTACATGATTCAATAGCTTTTACTGTTTTTATACAGTTTCTCAGTTTTCACAATCAGAGAACTAGAATCAACCTGCTACACAGTATGCAGCTATCTTGGAAGCCCCTTTTTGTACTGTTAGTCTACTGATGGTGTGAGGGTAGTGGAGTCCTTGATATTCTGAGTAGTATGGTATCTCTGCAAATGTTTATGCAATGTATTGCATTAAACACGTAAGTAATAAATATGTGGTGCATTAAATATATAAGCAGACTTGTAAACAGTAGCATTAAAGGGAAATGTGCAATGGAAGGTGTGCCACCTTGCTGACTTAGAAGGATTGGATATTAGGTCAAAAATGCTGCAGCAATAAAAAAAAGTGTCTAGAATCAGATTTGGCAAACTCCTTATCCATTTGGCAGTACTGGATTAAGTCTGAAGAATTTTCTGGTGACACATCCACTGTAATCTTGATATTGTGATGCCCTTCCTTGTGAATGGAATGCATAGTCTAGGGTGGAGACACTTTTAAGGTTGCAAAACCTGTAGTTAAGAAATCTGGATCAGAGCTTTGGTGCTCACTGATAAGACATTACAGCATGCTAAGAACCATATTGTGTGGCACACTAGTGCTGTAAGTAGCACTATCATCTCAAAGCAGGAGGGTTCCAAGTTTGGTTCGTGACTTGAGTGCTGTGTAGTCTCTGCATGTCCTCCTTGTGATCACCTGGGTTTTCGCAGGGTATTCTGATTTCCTTCCACAGTCCAAAGATATGTGGTAGGCAGTCTGGTGACTCTAAATTACCCAAAGATTTCACATGGAAAAAAGCTCGTCAATCAACTTATGTTCCTGACATGCCTAGCAAACTTTGTGGATGGTAGTCACTGCTCATGGGGTTACTATAGGAGTTGGGTGCAAAATAACAACAATGTATGATTGGAAGAAATCCATTCCAGCCTCAATCCAAATTCCCAAGGTTCTACCATAATACATATCTATATCTTTATCTATATCTACATAAATAAAATTACACAGACCCACTTCTTTGGAAAGGATGAAATTAAATGGGAATGTATGTTAGACTTTTAGAGCATTTTGGGGTTAACAATTGTCTCTAGTCATATGCTTTTAGATAATGTCCAAATATAATTTTCTTACCAGTTCTTTTTGCAGCAGTTATGCTCTCATCATGCAACACAGACTTTCTGAATATAAAATATCTAGTTTTTACATTACTTTCTTAACTGAAACTATATTTACAAAGTTTAATAAACTTTTACTTGTATTTCCTTTATGCGGAGCAGTTGCCTGGTACTTCCTGATTCTGAGTCATCTGGTCTTGCATTTTAATGATACAATGTTGGGGGGACAAACAGCTTGCAGTAGGCAGGCATGTCCTCTGTACTCTAAAGCTGAGTTCAACATAAAGTGACGGACTCCATTACAATAAATCTGTCACTCTGTCAGGCAATCAGACAATAAATCAATAACTAAATGCATTTATAGTCAAAGAAAAACTAATGAGAGAGAAATGGAACACGTTAAGATTCAGACAAAAGTGTATACTGGTTGGCATAAAGTATAACACAAATATAATACTGTAATAAAGTCTAACATGGGAGGATCACTCTTAGGGATGAAAACCAGTGATTTATGAATCATCACAATGATAGCCTGCAGTAAAGTATGTTTGTGTGCGTTACACATCAAGTGGATTAATGCTGAATGAAAAATGTTCCTTGAACTGAATGTGCATCTCAGAAAGGCAGTTGCTTCAGCAGTATTTGGGATTAGGTACTGCAGGGAGCATTGGGTGGAAAAGACAGACTACCTGCAGTAGGGAGTTCCACATACAAGTAGAGCTGTACTGCAGGCTTTGGAGTTTGGGGGAGTGGCTGTGATCATGCATGGTTTGATACAGTATTTGTCTTCTCCAAATTCCTGTAAGGATGGGCCCCATTCCTCTGTTTTCAAAAATAGACTAGTGCTCCCGTAAGTCCATCGCTCCTCTTGGACAGGGAAAACATAGTTATAACAGATATGCTACCCTACAGTTAAGCTCCTCATGGCCATGCAGCATCACCTGTATGTTAAACGTGGATCGTGCAGCAATACCAAGTCTGACATGGAGGTGGAGCAGATGAGATGGATAACATTGACCAGACTCAGCTACACTCCACTGGATACGTTTGGGCTATGCTCACAATACATACTGAGATTCAGTGACATACAGTGTTACAGAATCTTACTTACCTGTTTCTGGCAAAAAATGAATAATTTCAATTCAACATCATGAGGTATTGAACTCACACCACTTGCCATCCCCCAGTATATAGTGAATAATAATAAAAGCTTTTATAACTTAATGAATACAGATTAACTTTACACTTTAGTTACATCAGTGAAGTTGCACTGATACATAAGGGGTCAGCATGGAGAGACGATAAGTCACCAAGCAAAGGACAGTAGTATTGCTGAAACTGAATTCATCCTCAAGTCTTGGTCAGCACGTTCACGAGGTGGACCCCGTTTTGCACAAAACCTCAACAAGATGACACCGATATACAGACTGTATTTATATAGCCTATATCATGGACAAAAGTAGGTCAAAAATTAAAGAAAGATAGCTGGGTGCGCAAGACCCAGGATAAAAAAAGTGCTCAATCCTGATAGGTGCACTGGTGCCAGGACTGGAAAAAAATTATAGTGTAGAATCCTCAAAACATGAAAACATTCCTACAATGGGGCCAGGACAAGCCCAGGGGGAGGATGGCCCCCCTGTTGTAGAAGGAAGCATCAGTCCACAAAAATCACAAAAACTGATAGGCCAAAGAAGAGCCATAAAGATGACAGAGTGGACTATTGAGGCTAAGAACAAAGCTATGTATTGTTACTATTATGCAAAAAGTCAAGCAATTCCAGACACAAGGTATACAAAAAGATTAAGAGAGAAATTAGAGGAAAGAAAAATACTTCCACTAGAAAACTGTCAGAAGCCTCAAATAAACATTTATGTTCATTAATACAACAGATTTGTGAAAAACAGTATACAGACCAAGAAACTTTGATCTATTTGGAAAAAGAAGCATCTGAGGAAGTGCGAAAATATAAAAAAACAAAACCTAGAGATTTTTGAAAAGTACAAAAAATAAATATGGACATGGGAAAGAAACAGAGATTTGATATGGTGCAATATTTATGCAAAGGTGAAAGCCAAATTAATCAATATAAAGAAGCCAGCCCCAAAGATATTCAAAGAGAAATACAGACAAAGGCATCCAGATATGGAAAATTTCACAATAAAAAAAAATAATATCACAAAGAGGGAATGTTGAAAAGAAGATTAATAAAGTGGAAGTTAAAAAAATAGAAGTTGAAGATATGGAGTGACTGGGAAATGAAAGATTTGGTGTATAGGATCATAGAAGGTTACTAGGCTATTGGCCCTGAGGCCCATATATGCCTAGCCAAGAGTTTAGCCCATGTTTAGACAAGTCAACACCCAAAGCCCCTGTCCAGCAGGGACACAGGTGGAATCCCAGGGGGTGTACTTTCTGTTTCCCATCCAGTTATCCAGGTTGCGCTTAAAAAGAGATAATGGGGTACTCTGCCTGACATGGAGAGGGAGTCTATTCCACCAATGGGGGAGTCTCTGGGACACAAACCTGTCCCAGCAAGTCCTATTGATATCACAGACCAGGTTGAGGTCGTGCTTATGGGTTGCTCGAGTGGAGCTTGACTTGCGGATATGCATCAGCCCCACCAAGGCAAGTTCTGAGATTGCTTTGTAGGCCAGACAGAGGTCACCTCTGAGGAATCTGTATGAAACCGAGTAGAGGGACAGGGCTTTTAGCCTATCTGTGTAAGGTAGATGTTTGAGGCCCTGGATTCTCCTGGTGAGGAATCTCTGTGGTTTCTCCAGCTGCTGCATGTGCTTTGCGAGGTACATGTCAAAAGGAGCATTGTACTCAATAATTGGCCTTATAAGGGAAGAATACAGGGATGTTATGACCTCTTTGTCCCTGGATGAGATACCCTTACTTATGAGGTGGGCCATGTAGAAAAGCTTTCCGTACAACGGAAGCAACATGATGGTCAAAAGTCAGGTTGCTATCAACCTGGGTGCCCAAATCCCTCACTACTGACTGTGTACTTAGGACGTTGTTATAATGTGATAATATGTGGGGATGTCACTCTACTCAAAGGGGATGATGATGCCCTTTTTGGCATTCAACTTGAGGCCATGCTTCTGGCACCAGCCATTTGTTTGGGTGAGATCCTCTTGGAGGACGTCCACATCACTTGGGGAACTGATGACTGTGCCCAGCTTGCAGCCATCTGCAAACTTGGTCAGCCATAGCCCACTGGTTTTGGCCTGCACCTCAGAGAAGTTCATCATCATCATCAGCCCCCTTTATTCCCATTTTTCTACATGGGGTCGGGGTATCGTGTTAACTGTTGCCAACTCTCTCGATTCAGTGCCACACTCCTGCCTTCTTCAACACTCATGCCTGACTGTTGCTGATCTTCTTTTACACAATCCATCTACCGCTTTCCTGAACGTCCTCGCATCCTCTTACCTTCTTCCTGTCTGTCCCAAATCTTCCTCACCAGATTGGCTTCTGCTAAATCTTCCTCACCAGATTGTCTTCTGCTTTTCTACACATGCCCAAACCATCGTAATCTGTTCTCTTTGATCTTTTCTGCATCTGGAGCTACTTTGACTTCTGCTCTTATGTCCTCATTTCGTTGTCTGTCCCACAGTGTGCATCCTATCACCTTTCTCAGGCACTTCATTTCCATCACCTCTAGCTTCTTCAACTGTTCTGCCTTTACTGCCCAGGGTTCTGTGCCATACAGTAGTACTGGTCGCACCACTGTCTTGTACACCTTACTTTTCAGCTTCTTTGGCATTCTTCTGTCATAGACTACACCTGACACTCTATGCCAGTTGGCTGCAGCCTCTCTGATTCCAGCTTTGACCTCTTTATTAAGACTACCCTTCTCTTCAATTACTCCTCCAAGATACCTGAAGCTGTTTACCTGTTCCACTATCTTCCCCTTCTATCTCTATTCTCAGCTTCTTCTGATTTCCCCAATTTGCTGCCATTACCACCGTCTTATCTGTGCTTCATTTCATCCCATGTGCCTTCAGATTTGCATTCCATTCTCCTATCCTTTGCTGAAGTTCTAGCTCAGAGTATGCCTGTACTGCCACATCGTCTGCATACAGAAGCTTTGTTGATCCGCCCCCTACAACCTGTTTGCTAATGCAGTCCATCACCAGTATGAGCAGCATTGGTCTCACAATTGAACCATGATGTACACCCACACTCACTGGAAACTCCACTGTGTGGCCGAACACTGTCCGTAATTTAGTCATTGGGTTCTTGTACATAGCCTGCACTAATTATACCAATGTTTCTGGGACTTCAAACCACCGCAGTACTGCCCAGATCAGCTTTCTTGGGACCTTGTCATATGCTTTTCTCCAAGTCTATGAATGCCTAGTTGGACTCTCTCCTCATCTCTAGCTTCTTCTCAAGTATCTGTCTCAATGCAAACATTGGGTCAGTTGTGCTGCATCCTGATCTTAATCCAAACTGCTCATCTCCCATCTTACATTCTACTACTCTGCATACCTGTTTATCAATCACCCTCTCCAGAACTTTCAGAGAAGTTATAGCCCGAATAACAGAGGCCCCATGACCGATCCCTGGGGTACACCGCTTGTTATGGGTCTACTGCTTGGGTTGGCTTCCCCTATTTTGATTAGGTGGGTTCTGTCAATGAGCCAGTTTGCTACCCATCTGGTAACATATGGATTGATGTTTAGTTGAGAGAGTTTATCTATTAAGCCTGAGTAGGGAATAGTGTCAAAGGCTTTGGCCAGGTCAAGGTATTCGGTGTGCACAGTCTTCCCCTCATCCATCGCTTTGGTGACTGTCTCAAAGAAGTTGACCAGATTTAACAGACATGACCTCCCTTTGACAAAGCCAAACTGTGTGGGGTTGAGCGTTTGGAGGTTGCCAATGTCCCTGTTAATGAGGTCCTTGATAATCTGTTCCATGGCCTTGCAGATCAGGCTAGTTATGCTGATGGGTCTAGAATTTCCCAGATCGGTGGATGCTCCTCCTTTGTGTAACAGGATGACAGTGGCTGTCCTCTACTTGGCTGGGACAAAGCCGGTACTCAGGCTTTGTTTGAATAGGGTGCCTATTGGTGCTGCAAGTTCATGCTTGAGTTCATGTAGAATGCAGACTGGGTATAGAAGGTCTAACACAGATTGCATCACAGCATGACGAAATGAGTCCCCAAAGTAAGGATGAACAGGAAGATCAGCAGACATCTGAAGAAGAGATATGGACATGGGAAAGAAAAAGAGATTTAATATGGTGTAATATCTATGCAAAGCAGAAAGAAAAACTAATCAATACAAAAAGAGCAGCACCGAAGATATTTGAAGAGAAATACAGGCAAAGGAATCCGGACATGGAAAACTTTACAATAAAAAAATAAGAAGACAAAGAGGAAAAGCAGAAAAAGAGATTAGTAATGGAGAAGTTAAAGAAATAGAAACTGAGGTTACGGAGTACCTCCAAAGTGAAGGATTCAGTGTAGAAAATCTAATTCAGAAAGCACCACAACAGGATAGAACAACGGACATCCAAATTAAGGGTAAACCAGTGTAACAGGAAGCAATAGGTCAGGTGCCATATAAAGATATTTTGGAGCCTTCCACAGGAAACCAGTATAAACGTTCACTTGAAGCTGGACAGCAAGGGAAGGAACAGGAAACTGTGGAAACTCTGATGCAGTCAATGTTGAGGAGTGATAGGCCAGTGAGTTCCCACATGACAGAGCAATGGACGGCACAGGATGAAACTGAGCAGAATGTGCCACAAGAAGATACTATAGAACTTTCTATAGAATGCCCGCAGGAACTGGAAAACAAAAAAATGTGTCCTTGGTTTAGAAGAAAATGAGCTAAGAGAAGAGTTGCTTGATTTAAGAGAGACAGACAGACGTATTAAGATCTATGAAAGAAATAGACTGCAGAAGGTCAATAAAACTGAAAACATCAAAAGTTTGATAAAACAAATGAACACAGTAATTAGGACTGTACATAGAGATCCATGCAATACAACAGAAGTAAAAAGGATATATTACTGTGTAGCTAAACTAATAACTGATAAAGGTGCACCACAAGTATTGAGGGAAAGGAAGGGGAGAAATCGAATACCATCATGGAAGTATCAAATAGAGAAAACTATAAAGCAATTAAAACAATAAGTATACCTGTTAGAAGAGTATAGAAGAGGGAACAGAGTAACAAAAATACTCAGAAAGATAGACGTGATAAAAGCAATGCACAGTATTAGAACAGATCAGGATCTATCATGCACTATTGCAAATAAACTAAAAATCTCGGAACAGGAGAAAAAAATTTAGAAGATACACAGATAAATATAAAGGAAAAGTACAAAATGAGCAATTTATTGATGACCCAAAAAAGTTTTATAGAGAACTGGGAAACAAGATAAAAGGAACTGAAAGACCACCAAAAAAGAAGAAATAGATATATTTTGGAAAAGCATGTATGAAGATCCTCTGGAACATAACAACAATGCTAAATGGATAGAAGTAAAAGAAAGAATAAGAAGTTTAACGGTACAGGATATGAAATGGGATGAAGTAACAGCCAGAAAGAGTGAAAGAAAGTTAAGAAAAGCCTCTAAATGGAAAACCCTCAGGCCCAAATGTGGTACCTAACTTCTGGTTAAAAGTATTAACATCTTTGCAAGAAGATTTAGCCAGAAGTAAGAATTATTTATATGCGCACCCCGAACAGACACCAACCTAGCTAACAACAGGACAAACAATGCTCCTACTTAAGACTGAACTTGCAAACTACCCTAAAAATTGTAGACCAATAACTTGCCTTCCGACAATGTATAAACTACACACTGGAATTGATACCAATAGAGTTTATAGTCATTTAGAAGAAAACTCAATTATAGTAATAGAACAAAAGGGCAATAAAATAAAGTCATATGGAACAAAGGATCATTTGTTGTTAAATAAAGTTATAGTGGAGAACTGTACAAAAGGAAGGAATCTAAGTATGGCATTGATTGAAGACAAAAAAAGAATTTGATAGTATCCCATACTCATGGATAAAAGAGTGCTTAAAAATGTACAAGATACACTCTACTCTGACCAATTATATTACAGTGACCATGAAACAGTGGCAGACCACTTTGCAATTAAGCCATGATAAAGGACAAATTATTATTCCATGGATAAAAAATGAAAAGGGGGATATTCCAAGGTGACTCCCTGTCACCACTGCTATTATGTCTTGCCCTTAACCCATTAAGCTGTCTACTTAACAGCTTAGGCCATGGCTATAACCTAGCTACTAGAAAACAACAAAGTGTAAAGACCTCTCATCTTCTCTTTGTCGACGATTTAAAACTGTATAGCTCATTAGATGAGGAACTGAAAGCACAACTGCAAGTAGTAAAAACTTTTTCACATGATATAAGAATGTCATTTGGTCTTGATGAATGTGCAAAAGCAACCTTTAAAGCAGGAAAACTGCATCACCAAGAAAACATCAGGTTGGGACACGAATGTGATATAAAAGAACTTGAGCAAGAGGGAGTGTATAAATATTTAGGAACTGAAGAAGGATCAACAATAAAACATGAACAAATGCAAAAAAACTTAGTAAGGAATATTTTAGAAGACTTAAATTAATACTGAAAACAGTTGACATCTAGGAACAAAATTCAAGCTATAAACCAAGTTGCTCTTCTTGTCCAAACTTACAGTTTTGGAGTGAATGACTGGCCCCAAAAGGTGTTGGATAAGCTGGACAGGAAAACAAGAAGGATACTTCATGCTAATCACATGATGTATAAAAAATCAGTGCATGCCAAGACTATATATTCCCAGTTCTGAAGGAGGTTTGGGCCTCCTCAAAATTGATTACATGTATAGATCTGCAATCCTGGAGAATAAGTCTAAGATGACTTCCCTGCTTAGTTTAGCAGAAACATATCGGCATCAAGCAGGAATGGAAAGTAAACCATAAGTAGATAAAAATCAGGCAGCAACTGAAACACAGAAGGAATATAAGGTGAAGGATCAGATGAGAAGACAAGAAATGTGGAAAATGCATAAATATAGTTGCAAGTACAAAAAACTCTTGGAACAACCTCATGTCGATCAGGATCGAACACAGGAATGGTTAAATGGTGAATTAAGTTAAGTTAAATTGTTAAGGAGAGGTGAATTTAAACCAAAAGATGAAAGGTTAATATTGGCTGCCCAAGACAGTGGACTACGTACACACTGATTTACAGGTTTAGTAGACCTCCAGAATAGGTAGTGCTGTACAATGAACTTAATTTATTTGTGTAATATATCAATATTAGGTTCAGAGGTTTTCTGAACAAGCTCAAAGTTTTATTTGCCATCAAAGAGCTTGATAACCAGGATTTTATACTGGAACATGGGGTTACCCATGCAGTCATCCAATTCCTTCTTGATGGTATGAATTGATGGGCTGAGTTTGAGATTGGGGATTGTGTAAACATTATAATATTGAAGAAGCTGAAAAAGACTGGAAACATGAGACACAAAGCATTATAGAAAATGGTGAAGTGTATATCACGTGGGCTCACCCATTACCAACAGTTCAAAAAACAGATGTGAGAAAACCAGGTATACTAGTCCATGAAAAGAAGACAAAAGTAGGACTGATCATTGAAAAGGCTACATTCAGTGACTACAGTGTCTTATGTACAAAGAGACACAAAGTCATAAAATACACTGACTTGTAGGCAGAAATTAGGGCATTGTAGAAGAAGGATACCTAGACAGTTCCAACAGTAGTAGGTGCAATGGGTCTTATAAAAAGAAGAATTTACAATCGTACTTGGATGTGTTACTGATATGTTACTGATACATATATAACTCCATATGAACTGCAGAAGGAGTCATTACGGAGTACATTGTGGGTGCGGCAAAGAGTGCTTCTGGCTAACATCAAAGACTGAAACAATACTAATTTCATGAACTTTAACTATAGTTTGACTTAGGAATGGGGTCCATTCCTGTCATGGTTTGGAAACCTAAAAGACTTGGATAAATTAAAAAAGTGAAACTGCAAAAACATGCAATGCAGCAAATCCAGTGACAAAGAAGCCAACTTAAGCAAATGGGTTTGAATTGGTTAGGTTACAGTAAAAGGATAAAAGTCTTTAAAAATGGCAAATCTTCCTAAGTTGAAATACACACAAAGTTCCATTCTACTTTGTCTCACACATTCACAACTGTGTGCGTCTATACATGTATTTGCTACTGACTTGTAAGGTTTATCTGAACAAGCAGCCAATTATGAGGCACATGACAAATGTCTCTCATAAAACTGGCTGTGCAGCAATGTTTAGCACACAAGCATTTGTTAGTCCAGTTTCAAAATAGATTATTTCTGCAATCATTCTGTAAAAGGGACTTATTTCACTAGGCATAGAAAACAAAAATCAGTTATCTAATAATTTAAACCATATTATAGCCCCATGCAGCTTGATCTAATGTCAAGGTGCTTCCATAAACAGCTACTATGAGAAAAAAAAGCTGAAAAGTTGAAGGCAATACACATGATCAGTTCATTTCAAGCTCTCAGATGAAATAAATACTGCACAGAAATAAAAAGCAGCACTGAGCTATAGCAATGTACAGATAACTGCTGTCACCATTCAGAAAGGGACACTGCTCAGTATACTTTGCCAGGATTTATTTATCACTGCTCCAATAAACCTACATTACAAAATAAATTATTATAATACCTTTATTCATTATTCTTACCTATGGCCAAAAAATGCAAAAGGTTTCTCCTGAAGGACTGGCAGTAATGCGTCAATGATCTCATTAACTATTTGTTTCATGTCATTAGCAAAAGGCTCTCTTGCACGAGATTCTCTTCCTGCAAGTCGCAGGGAGTAGACTGAAAAGAAACAGACCAAATCGTATTTGCTTCCAAACTACTAAACATAACTTAGAGTATCACTGTTAAAATGCTATTAGACTAATCAGTAACAAAACTGCTGCTGCACTCAGTCTGAGGTCACATAATCTAGTTAATATGCAACAGTGACTGCACAAAAGCATGATCATGAATAAAGTAAAGTTGTGAAAGTAAACTCACCATAACAGTAGATGTTTTACTAGATCACTGTTGCAGTAGCCTAAGCTATAAGGGATGTATCCTGCCAAGCACAGGCATAGCATGCTCATCTAGTACCCAAAGCCATTCCTTGATACGGCGCCCCTCGACATTATTGATGAGAAAAAAAACAGGTGATCAGTCTGGTGGCTAGCGCCCCTGAAATGCAGGAGCCAATCAAATTGTATTTTGTATCCCACCCCTGCCCTTCCTCAGCTGAGGAGCAATTAAAAAAAACAAGGGTCCACTATCAGGTACCTGGGGCTCCTGAAATGTGGGAGCCAATCGGGTTCCATTTCTATGCCCTGCCCCAACCTTCCTTCCTCAGATTTTAGATTGGGGGGGGGACAAATCTTTTTTTTCCTATAAACTGTAGCAAACTGCTTACTACAAATTTTCCACAGTTTAGACCACACATGGAAAGCTACAGTGCTCAAATTTGACAGGAAATGCAATATGAAAGCCAGTATGGACTGGATGGCCGATCACACTTCATAACACTTTGCACCTAGGGCATTTGCCTCCTCTGCCCCAGCTAGACTACGGCTGCCAAGGACTGAACATACGGCCAGCTTTCAATTCTCTAGGTTTGCTCATTGAGTTCTCAATCTGAATTCTCATCTAATGATATAATTCTGTAATATTTATTTTTACCATTGCTGTATATGTGCTTCTACTACATTGTATGGATTTGTTCTCAGTTTTTGCTTGTAAGTTCATGTGCATTTCAAAGATTGCAATATTTTTACTAATGTTTATTTCTGTGAAGCTTTTTTTCCCAGATCTCTGTTGAAAATGGGTAATATCTACCCAGTTGGACTTTCCTGATTACCAAATGTCAAATAAATAAATTCAGGGCATCTTCTATGTGCCCATACACTTACTGCAGCTTGAGAGTGAGCTAATATAAAAGTAGACGCACACAAGTCAAAAATAAGAGCTTTCTTACCCTAGAAACAAACGAGGCAAGAACCCTGCCAACAAAGTACACATTAGAAGAAGGGAAACGGAGACCCTTACCCTAGCAGAAAACAACAAGTAGAGGTGTTTAGTACTGCAGCAGTGATCTATTCAAACACCTCGACTTTTCTCCCCTTTCCCCAATTTCCATCCACCCCATCTTACTTTAACATTATACTTCCTACATACACATTACACTTGTGCTTCCATACACAACTATTTCAAAAACCTCTTATTCCAAAACCCTCCCCAAATGACATTACTACTACTACATATACACTTCTGCTTCTTGTTTCCTACTTCCCTAGCTCTATTTAATTTTTAGCCCCATTCCCAACCATCTTTCTCCCTCCCATACTGCTTTGCACTATATTCATTTATAATCACAATCCACCCTAACAGTACCTATCTATTTCACATTGTATATTTTTCTGTTCCCAAATAAACCCTCATTTCTTCTTATTTTGACTACATTATTACACTTTAGCCTTTAATACCCCTCTATTCCTTACATTCAAGAGGAGATACCAGGACAACCTACCTCTCCTCTTTTACAGAAAATTCTTCTCTTCTTACCTATCTTCATCCAGCTTTCAGAATTCAACATCACTGAATCTCCTACTATCCTATAGCTTCTTGATCTGATGTTGTCAGTCTTCACATAATCCTTGACTGTGGGCTCGGTTCTAAGCCTCAGAACCGACTCGGCCATTATTCCAGCTTGTGCCTTCCATGAACTCTCGAACTAAGCTCTATACACAATGCTCCCCAGCAAATTACCTCAGATCTCGTTTGCTACTTTGTAGTGCCAGAAGCATTCTGTCCAATCTCTCGAGCATAAGCATTTCTTGTAACAGTAAGAAAGTTTTTCTTCCTTACTCTATCTCTAAATTTTATCCTTTACTTCTATCTATACTACCCCACTCCTCTAGATATCTTTAGTGTGTGCGTGAGTGTATTTCTCGCTCTCCCTTACTGTTAGGTAGTCTCAAGTACCATTGTTGGTACTTTCTCCCATTTTACCTTCGGGTAACCTTCTTATACCATCGTTGGTAGTTCCTTTTTCCTTTCCTTTCCCTGATACATAAAACAAAAATAAGGGTGTGTGTGTGTGTGTGTGTGTGTGTGTGTGTGTGTGTGTGTGTGTGTGTGTGTGTGTGTGTGTGTATGTATCTGTGTATTAGGTGACCTTTGTTTTTCATAATGGCCGACAAACCCTCCAAAGGTACCTCTGGCTTCAAGAGGTGCCAAATGTGTGAAAGAAAGATGCCTAATTCAGATGGACGCACACTCTGTGTGTATTGTCTCAGTGCTGTCCATCTACAGGAAGACTGTGCAATCTGTCATGGGTTCAGTTCCAGAACCCTGACAGATTGCAAAGACAAACTGATATAGAAAGGCCTTTTTAAATCTGAAATCTGAATTTGAAGAGGCACTATCTGGTCTAAAGACAGAAGCCAGTTCCTCCTCTTCCTCACCTTCCTCTTCAAAACCTAAAAAGCTGAGTCAGTCGGTTTCAACAAATCCCTTGGAACCTCCTTCTTAAATGGCCAAATCTCCCATGGTGCCGACAGCCTCCTCTACACCAGTGGGCCAAGATTCTCATCCCTCGGTGCCATCAGCACTGACTTCTTCAGTACCAGCATCAGTGCACACTACTCTCCCTTTGGTACCAACCAACCATTTGGCACTGAAGGTTCTTCAGGCAGTAGTTTTGTCCTGTACAACCTACTCCCCCCCTCGATAGATCCATTTGCAGACTGTCCTCCTAGTCTTTTTTTGGAGATACGGCCACCAAGGTCTCTGCTGGCCTCCTCTATTTGATCCAATAAGAGTTTATCGGTGTCAGACATTAAGAGACTGGTGGACCAGCTCCTGATAGTGAGGGGATTACCTTCATCCATGGTTCCTAGCATTGTTAGCTCTGGAACCTTGCCTTCTTCTACCCCTATGCATATTACTCCAACTCCAGCTGAGATTTCGTAGCCCTTGGTGACGACCTTTCTGGCTTCGACTGTTTTGGTGCTGGCTAGAGCTCTTTCTCTGACACCAACAGATACCCCAAGTTCTACCAATTCCTCGGAACTGGAGACCTCCCGGGGTTGGACCTTCGTTGTTAATTCTGGGAGGGGGTGGGGTTCAACTTCGAAACTTTCGGAGCCTTCCATGCCCCTCAGTGCACTGGCATATGTAAGCTAGTCCCCAGCTTCTACGTCAAAGGTGGCTTCCTCAGTGCGGGATGGGACCACGGCTCCGAAGGAGTCTTTCGGTTCAGGGATCCCATCCCTCTATGGGGAGACCTGCCATCCTGGCTAGAGGCCCTTGTCCATTGTGGACAAACAGTCTATGCCTTCTCTGTCAGACCAAACATCGTGTCCATCTCCTCAGCTGGAGCTTCTGCCAGTCTCCACCTTGGGACAGAGGGCACAAAAGCCTCAGGACCAAACCTCTCAGGTTATGTCGTCTTCCGAAACCTCTCCGGAGCATCCCGCTGAAGAGGTACCTTCTAAGAAAAAGTGCAAGAGGTAGCACTTGGACTCCCATGAAGAGTCTTTCACAGAAGATACTGATTTTGATGAAGGGGAAGGTTCCCCTAAGTCACCCCCTGAAGATGTTTACTTCAGGGACATCCTAGAAGTCCTAAAACAGAGGGGTAGCCGGACTACCATTCAACCTTCCTCTGAGAAATCAGTATACCTAGAGGCTTTTAGTGCCCAGGCCTCTAACTGTTGGATTTCTCCACCCACTGACAATCTTATTAAGTTGATTGCTCAGCGGGCTTGGAAGATACCTGACTCTAGTGAGGCGATTCCCAAGAAACCCGATCACTTTCTCTCTGCCCCTAAAGATGAGCAACATTGGGCCAAAGGTATTCCCGTGGATGCCATGGTGGTTGTGGCAGCCACTAAAAAGGAGCTTGCAGATGAAAATCCTACTACCCATCCTCCTAACAAACAGTCTAGGATGCTGGATAGATTTGGGAAGCCCGTATACACTTCATCAATCTTCGCTCTCAGGTCCTTGAACTATATGGCACATTTGATCAGGCTTCAAAGAGATCTGATTAAAAAGCTTTCAGATAATCTTGCAGGAGCAATAGCCAAAGGAGTTTAAGACCAAGTTGCTTCTCAGCTCGCCACCCTAGAATCAAATCTCCAGTTCATCCATGAGGCTAATTGCTCATGCTGCCAAAGGGATGGCAAGAGCAGCGGATTCAGGCATAGCCATCAGGAGACATGCCTTGATGTGCTTATGTGATTTTGTGGAGCCATTTAAGCCTTCTTTCATCAATGCTCTGTTTGACGGATCATCCCTGTTTGTCCCTAATGTTAAAGAGACCCTAGCCAGATGTGAGAAAGATGGGAAGACCCAAACCAGAGGCTATGGCTCAAAAAGACCCAAGGACCTTTCCAGGACTCATGTGGTAATGAATTTCCCTGGGGCAGAGGGGGGAATAATAATGGACGACACCATTCAAGAGGCAGAAATGGCCCACAGAATCAGGGTTCCAGAGACTCTTTCTCTGGTAACTCCTATCAGTGCTCCTGAAAGGAGACCTGACTGTCTTCCTCTGCAGGCAGTCAGGGGATGGTTATCCCTGCACCAATCTGCCTGGCTAGAAATAACAAGTAATGGGTGCAGAGGATTATTACCAGAGGTTATGGCATCCCCCTTTCAGAAGAACCAAAAAGACCAAGGAAAATCCTGGACGTTCCACCCAGTCACAGGAAGGCAGCAGTCTTAGAAATTCAAAAACTGCTCGACAAAAGAGTCATCCAGGCAGTTCCACCAGACCAGAGAGGATCCGGAATTTAATCAAGATTCTTTTTAGTGCCAAAGAAAACAGGGGGTTGGAGACTGACTTTGAATCTCACTCAGTTGAAGAAATCTGTTCAACAAACCAAATTCCGGATGGTCTTGGTTCAATCTACACTTCCTTTCTTGGGAAAAGATGATTGGATGTGCTCAATAGATCTTCAGAATGGTATACATTCATTTGATTGGATGGTTGATCGAAATATGGTCAAAAGCAGTGCGGCAAAACCTCAAAAATACAAAAGCAATTATTGCGAATCGCAAAATATCCACCCTTTTTTACCCATGGTAGCGCTTGTTTAGGTGGTAGAGCGGTCAGAAATGTCGCATTTGGTGTTTTGTATGATATTAAAACCATTCGGCAATGAGAAATTCAGTAATAACACTTGGTGTTATACCCAATCGAGCAATGTTAGCTCGATCAAACAAATGTATTCCCTTCAGAATACGTACTACCATATAAAAGTGGACAAGCAGTCTGGAAGATTCCTGCACTTCTGGCAGGGAGCCAGTCACTATCAGTTCAGGGCACTGCCCTTTGGTCTCACCACAGCCCCCGGGTGTTCACTAAGTCCATGGTAATGGTAGCAGCCCATCTCAGACTGCTAGGACTCTGAGTGTTTCTCATATCTAGATGACTGGCTCCTCACCACTTCCACCAGGCGTCAACTCCTAAAGGCATGTGATTACACTTTTCTCCTTCATTTCAACTTAGGAATTACTACAAACTATGAAAAATCCCATCTAGAACCATCATAGCGCATAGAGTTCATTGGAGCTATGTTCGACACAGTCACTAGCTTTGCATCACTTCCTCTAGAAAGACTTGGACTCAGATCACAAGTGAGACAGATCATTTAAAGCAAGAAATTATCAGCAAAACTCATTCTACAGGCTCTAGGTTCAATGGCATCCTCTATCACTCTAGTTCCCCTGCCAGGTATCACATGCAAATTCTTTAAAGGCTTCTGGCCACCCAATGGTCCTTACTGAACCAACCAATGTCCCGTCTGACTGTGATCACCACTCACTGCAAGGAAGATGTAAGTTGGTGGCTTCACTCCAACAAAATATCGGGTTGTCCCTTTGTCCCTCCTCAACCCCAAGCCATAGTGACCACAGATGCATCCCAGATAGGGTGGGGGAGGCATTATCTGGGAAACACAGTTCAAGGCATTTTATCCCAGCTGGAGGCCTACTTGCATAACAATGTCCTACAGATGAGAGCTGTGCTCTTAGCATTACAGGCATTTCAAGATACCCTCCCCTTGGGAACAATTGCAATACAGACAATATGCCAGTAGTCTGGTACATCAACAAGCAAGGAGGAACCAGGTCTTACTCTCTTTGTCAAGAAGCACTCAGTTTGGCAATGGGTGATTTCCTCTGGCCACTTTCTGACAGCAACACAGATCATGGACAAACTGAGCAGAACCATATTCATGCCTCATAAGTGGTCTCTCAATCCAGTGGTGATGGACAATGATGGACAAGATTTTCCGTCACTATGGCCAACCTTACTGCTACATGTTTGTGTCCCCTCTGAACAACAAATGCAGCAGCTACTTTGCCCTAATCCTCCCCTCCCCGGGAGTCACCAAGAGATGCTCTGCTTCATGATTGCCCCCCCCCGGTCTATTCTACACCTTTCATCTGATTCCACTGATATGTTAGTTTCTAAAGAAAGCCAGCAGGACGAAGACCAGAATAATTCTCATTGCCCCATTGTGGCCTCAACAGCTCTGGTTTCCCTTCCTATGGCCTCAACTGCTTTGGAAACCTTGGATACTGGACCCAGCTCCAGACCTATTGTCCCACGTGGAGGGACTGGTTCATATTTATCTACAATATCTCAAGCTCACTGCGTGGCTTCTCCAGTTCCCATGTGCCAGGCATCCCTCCCTCCCTCACCTCCCCGGTCCACGCATCAGTTTAGCCCACCACAAACTTTCAACTAGAAAATTGCACCATAACAAGTGGCTAAAGTTTACTAAGTGGTCGCTAGACTGTAATCTTGACCCATATTCAACACCTGTTGACAAAGGTTTAGACTTCTTAGCCTTACTCCATGAATCTGGTTCATGAGCCTCTACGATTCGGGTGCATCTTGCTGTGATATCTAACTTCCATATTGATTTCAATGGTTCATCACTTATGCCCAGGGTTGCTAAACGTCCCTATTTGGGTGGGACTATCCCGAGATCAGCAGCCTGATCCCTAGTCCCACACTGCTGGTTTAAATCCCGGGCAGCCTCCGCTTTGTTTTTTTTTTTTTTTTTGCAGTTCCACATTAAACAGAAGTAGCTCCGTGTTTAGAGATTTTTGATTGGCCCGTATACCAGTATACGGGCCAATCATAAAATCGCAAAACAGAGCTACTTCTGTTTAATGCGGAACTGCGATGTTCCGCATTAAACAGAAGTAGCTCTGTGTTTATTTATTTTTGATTGGCCTGGGCCAATCAAATAAAAAATAAACACAGAGCTACTTTGCTAATTTTGTTTAATGTGGAACTCTGATGTTCCACATTAAAGACGAGGAAGAGCTTTTTTTTTTTTTTTAGTCTTCACTTACAGTGAAAGACTTTTTTTTTAGTGTTCACTTTGTCACTGCCTCGCCAGTCGGAAATCTGGCAACCCTGCTTATGACACAAACTTTGTAAAGTTTATTTAAGGTTTTTTTTTAAGGTTTTGTTTTAAAGGAACCTAATGCTCAGACCTCCATATAAAGAACCCTCTGCCCCATGGGATTTGAATTTCGTACTTCAGTCCCTTATTTCTCTCCCTTTTGAACCTTCAGCAACATGTGACTTAAAATTCTTGTCCTGGAAAACTTTATTTTTAATAACGATCACTTCTGCCAGGTGAATATCAGAAATACAAGCTTTTTCCTGCAAATCCTCCATTTGTTATTTCATAAGGACAGGGTCCCCCTCTGGACAAATCATTCCTTCCTGTCAAAGGTTGTTTCAGAGTCAAATATCAATCAGACCTTACATCTCCCAGTCCTTTTTCCTAATAAAGGGGTATACTGTCTACAATAGCTAGTTGTATACAGGCAATTACATTTCTACATTCACAGAACAAGGGATATTAGAAAATCCGACCAACTATTTCTTACCTTTTCTTCACTATTTTTAGGTAGTCCAGTGTCTAAACTTACCCTACCAAAATGGCTTAAGGACTGCATCACCTTTGTTTGCAACAAAAAGGGAATCGACGCACCAGGTCCTGTAAAAGCACATTCAACAACAGCTACAGCGGCATTTGCAGTTTTTCATGCCACAGCTTCTTTAGATGATATTTGTGCAGCAGCAGCATGGGCATCTCCTCATACTTTTATTACATATTACAAACTGGATCAACTCTCTTGGGGACGTGAATAATTCAGCTCGAAGGTGCTCAGGAATATTCTTCCATGAGACCTCCCAAGATTCAGGTAGACAGGGACTCTGTCCTACAGTCAAAGATTATGTGAAGATTGACAACATCAGATAAAGAAGTTATGTCTTACCATAATGTTCTATCCGTGTTGTCAATCTTCAATAATCGTTGACACCCCCCCTTCCCCCAGCTTTTAGAACTCTTGCTGGATCGAATATTCCCTAAGACTGGCTTCACAACAGGGACACATATGGTATCTTATCTATTATTTCTTGTCTGTCACTATAATTTGCAAACTTGATCTGAGGTAATTTGGTAAGGAGCATTGTGGGTAGAGCTTAGTTCGAGAGTTTTTTGAAGGCATGAGCTACAGTAACATCTGAGTCGGTTCAGAGGCTTGTAATCAAGCCCACAGTCAAGGATTAGTGAAGATCGACAGAAAAGATGGAACATTATAGTAAGACATAACTTCTTTTTTCCTTCTTCATTGCTACTTCCCCACCACCTGACATCTATAAAATACAGATTCCTTTGCTTAATTATGTTACTCTTCTGTCCTCCATTCTTCTCTTCCTATTGTGCCATCTTTCATCCTGACATGATTCATTAACATCTCACAACATCTCTCCAGCTCTGTAGCAACCACCTATCCATACTTCCCTCTTTACACTCTCCACACATTACACCAAACCTATTTAATATTGCCCCTCACCTTTATTCCAAATATAGGCAGATGAATTGCACTTCAACTCAAACCAAAACAAAATTAATTGCAAGAATACTCCCCAAAAAACATGTATGCATAATTCCCCAATATATTAAAATCCTTCTAGGAGGAGATATACACCCTAATCCTGGCCCCACCTATCACAATGAACATAAAGATAATTCTCTCCCACACACTTCTGTAACCTGACACCAGCCAATCTCCACTCCTCGTGACTTAATTTTTGCTGCAATAAATGTTAGAAGTATAAGAAGTAAAACTGCTGAACTACATGCCTGGATTACCCAACACAAGCCTCATGTTCTTGCTGTAACTGAAACTTGGCTTAAACCCATAAACTACTCCGAAGTTATACTTCCTGGCTATAATATCATCTGTAATGACGGTATAAAGAGGAAAGGTTTTGGTACTGCTTTAACATTTCACAGTACCAATCACATTTCCGCTTACAGCAAACCAACACAAAAATTCAATTCAGCAGAGCGTCTTACCGCTTTCCTCAAAATAAACAAGTATAAACAAATATGTATTACTGTCCTTTATATCCTCTCTTGGCGACAATACAGCTATACTGAAAGAGATCCCACACTGGATATCCATAACATTTCCACAAGAAAAAAATATTACTGGGTGATGTAAATGTCAATTGGTTGGACAAACTCTAACTCCCCTACATCTAGCATGAACTTGTATGGTTTCACACAACTAATTAATAGTCCTACACATTATAGCAAGACATAAAATTCTCCATTACACTGGATCCTAGTAGCAGACCCTTGCAAATCCTCCATCACAGGTACAATGTCAAGACTCTCTCAGTCATCATCTCCCTGTCTATGTGACTAGACATCTCACACATCCAGTTAAACAGCATAGTAATAAAACAACACATAACTTTTCCAAGTTTAACCAGAAATGTTCATTACTACACTATCATCTATTAAATGGAATTCCTAAAAATCATCCCCTTAGACGATGCTGTAACTGAATTCAATACAACTTTTCTAAATATCCTAAATAGCCTTATACCTCATAGAAGGAAGAGACTGAAAACAAATAATGCAATTTGGCTATCTAAAGAGAATAAAATGCTAACGCAAGATAGAGAAAAAGCATGGAAAGAAAGGCACACTATAAAACACTTCAGTATCTTGAAAACTTCAGAATTCTTCTGTTTTACCATATACCTGTGTAATCTGCGCAACTGTTTTTTTGTCCCATCCACCTACGCAGCTGTTGTGGTGGTCTTAAATCTTCATGGCTTTGAGCTGCCCGCCTCTAGTACAAAGTCAACACTGGACACTCCCCAAGTCACATTACATCAGTTCAATCGACTGTTTATAGTGAGAAAGTACAGTTGTGTACACTTACCATAAATGTAGATGTTTGAGTGTATTCACTGTTGTAGTTGTCACATTTAGATTATCTGCTTGCAGTAGCCCTCAGTCGGCCTGATTAACAAAGTATTGGGTCCTGCGTCAGTTGCTGTCCCATCTTCCATGACATCAGGTAGTCAGGGGTATAAAGCATGCAGCTGACACCATCACATCAGTTTTTCTTTCCCCAGATGTCAGGTGCCCCCATAATGGGAAGCAATTATATATATAAAAGGTTACACCTCCAACAAAAAAGCAAATACAACAAAAAGCTTTAAACATATTAAGCAAGAATAGAGGTATAGCCAATAGAAGTCAGGGGGTTGGAGGGAGGGTAACTAGGACTGCAACAGTGAATACGCACGAACATCTACATTTATGATAAGTGTACACAACTGTACTATGTTCTTCGTGTTTCACTGTTGCAGTCATCACATTTGGGTAGATTCCCAAAGCTAAGGATGGGAGGAGGAAATTAGATAGCATTAGGGCCAGCTATAAGGCCCTGCAAGACTGCAGTGGCAAAGCCAGCTCTGGATTTGGAGAAAATTGGCAAATGGTAATGCTTGGTGAAGGTATGTACAGAACTCCAAGTAGCAACTTCTAGGATGTCCCTGGTAGGGACACCTCTGAGAAAGGCTGTAGAGGTAGATGCAGCTCTGGTAGAATGTGGTCTAATCAGCTGTGGACTAGGCTTTCCATGGTGCTTATAGCAGAAATGAATGCAATGGCCTATCCATTTAGAAATGGTTTGCTTTGAAATGGCCTTCCCTTCTGCCCCCGCAGCAAATGCAACCAGCAGTTGTTCAGATTTCCTGAGAGGTTTAGTCGTGTCCAAATAAAATCTAAGTTGTCTGTGCACATCTAAGGAGTGCAGAATTATCTCCCCTTTGTTCTGTGGATTAGAAAAAGAAGGTTGGCAAATGAATGGACTGATTAAGGGCCACACTGGATACCACCTTGGACATGAAGGAGGGATTGGTCCTGAGGGACACCCTATCCGCATGAAAAATTATGAAAGGCTCCACTGCCATGAGGGTCTGTAATTCAGACACCCTTCTAGCTGAAATGATGGCTAAAAGGAAGGCTGTTTTCCAAGAAAGGAATTTCAACTCTGCATTTGCAGCTGGCTCAAAAGGAGGTAGAGTGAGTTTTTCCAATACAAAGTTAAGGTCCCAGGCTAGAGTAGGGGCTCTCCTGGGTGGTCATAAGTTTTTGGCCCCTCTGAGGAACTGCTTCAGCAGTGGATGAGAGAAGAGGGGTGGTTCTGTGTTGTAATGAGCTGAAATGGCTGAGGCATGAATTTTGATGGAGGAAAAGGAAAGGCCCTTGTGCAGCATCTCAGTTAAGTATTGAAGAATCTGAGGTAAACTGGGCGCTGCTGTGCCCACCCCCCCCCTGAGTTTGGTTCCAGAAACAGACTCTTTTCCATTTTCAGCATAGGATTTTCTAGTACTAGGTCTCCTTGCCTCCAGAATGACATCCAACACTTGCTTACTGAGGGATGGTAACGGAGATATCAGGTAATTAGCCAGACTGTCAGGTTCTGAGTTTGAAGCTGTGGGTGCAGAATCTGGCCCTCCTGCTGTGACAGCAGGACAGGGGACTGAGGCAGGTGCCATGGTGCTAGCAGTGACACACTGTATAAAAGGGGGTACCAGTGTTGGCGTGGCCAGTCTGGGGCAATCAGTATCATCCTTGGTTTGTCCTGTTTTATCTTTAGTAGTACCTTGGAGAAGAGAGGCAGAGGAGGAAAGGCATAAACTGATAGGTTTTTCCAGGTGAAGGACAGGGCATCCACTTTCCAAGCTTTTTTGTGGGGAGTCCTTGTGCAGAATTATTTCAATTGGTAGTTCTGGGGGGAGGCAAAAAGGTCCATATCTGGGCTCCCCCCCATTTGTTTCTCAACAAGTTGAACATCTTTGGTTCCAGTTTCCACTCGTGTGGGTCCATGAAATTTCTACTTAGATCGTCTGCCAGTGTGTTTAGCTTTCCTGGCAGGAACTGAGCCTGTAGGTGCACTTGGTAACTCAAGGCTGTGTTCCACACAGCCATGGCTAGTCTGCAAAGTGGGTATGAGTGGGTTCCCCCCTGCTTGTTTATGTACCACATAACCGTTGTCTTGTCTGTCTTTACTATTAATTGTCCTGGAAGGATGTGGTCATTGAAGGTTGTCAGAGCATTATGTACAGCTAACATTTCTTTCTGATTGATGTGCAGGTGCATTTGACTTGGGTTCCATTTGCCCTAAATGCACTTCTCTGCCAAGTGAGCCCCCCATGCATAGTCTGATGCGTCTGTTGTTAGGGTTTGGGCGGCAGGGGGTAGAGTGAATGGCAGTCCCTTGTTTTGGTGACAGGCATCTGCCCACCAAAGGAACTCTATCTGTAGACAAGGAATGATAGGAAGCATTGCTTCTAGATCCTGAGAATGTTGACACCACAGGCTTTTTAGATACCACTGTAGTTTCCTCATATGCAGTCTTGCATATGGAATTAGTAGAATGCAGGAGGCCATGAACCCCAGGGCTTGCAGTATTTTCCTTGCAGATAGCTGGGTCTTTGTGGCCAGAAGTTTGAAGTAGGCTGTCAAATGAACTTGTTTTTCTGGCATGAGAAAAGCCATCTGGGAAGTTGTGTTCAAGCTTGCTCCTAGGAATACAATTTGTTGGCAGGGTACAAGATGTGATTTCTTTTTGTTTATAGTGCACCCCAGGGAAGTTAGCAATTTCTGTACAAATGCCAGATGATTCAATAGTATGTCCTGGTTTTCTGCCTGAATTAGACAATCGTCCAGGTAAGGATATATTTAGATATTTCTTTGCCTGCAAAATGCAATGACTGGAGCTAGGCACTTCGTGAATACCCTGGGTGCAGTAGATAAGCCAAAGAGCAGTGCAGAGAACTTACAGTGCATGTTTCCTGCTTTGAAGTGTAGGTATCTTCTGCAGGATTCCCTTATTGGGATGTGCAGGTAAGCTTCCTTTAAAATCCAGTGTTGCCAACCAAGCATCTTTGCCTAGCATAGGAAGCAGTTGGTGAAGAGTTAGCATCTTGAATTTTGGAATCACCAAAAATGTGTTTAGGATAGAGAGGTCCAGCATAGAATGCCAGGAGTGGTCTTTTCTGGGTACCAGGAAAAGTCTTAAGTAGAAACTTTGTCCTCGTTCCTCTTCTGGAACAGGTTGAATAGCCCTGATGCTTAAGAGAGCTAGAATTTGCTTTTGAGCCTCCGCCCACTGATTTGGGGGTAGGTCTGGCCAACCGTTTGGGGTTGGTAAGGAGTGAAAGTGGAATCTGTATCCTTGAGAAACTATATTTAAAACCCATTTGTCCTGGGGAATGAGTTCCCAATTTCTTGCCTGCTGTGCAATCTTTCCCCCTAAGGGAACAGTCAGTTGTGCAGGGCTTGGAAGATTTAAAGTTAAGTCATTGAGACAGTTTACCATAGGGGGGAGTCTTACCACTCCCTGCTTTGTAAGTGGCAGCCCTCCACTGCTTAGCCCTGTGAGAGCCTTGGGACTGAAGCCTGGGTGTTCTGCTGGTTCTGGGTTTGGACTGAGAAGGCCTGGAAGAGGCAGGAAAGGACCAATTTTTAGAGGGCCAATGCCTACTAAATCTGGGAAGCTGTACTTGCAGGAAATCTTTAACAGTTTGCATATATTTAGCTTTTTCCTCCAGCTTTTTAAGTACTTCTTCTGCTTTGTTGCCAAACAGGCGGTCTTGGTTTAAGGGAGCATCCAGTAATTTAGCTTTAAAATGATCTGGCAAAGATTGCTCCTTAAGCCAAGCATGCCTTCTAAGTACAGACCCAGTGACAGCAGCCCTGCAAGATGCCTCTAGTGAATCAAAATCACATTGCAAAGAATGTTTTCCAACTTGTCCAGCAGAATGCATTAAATCCTGTAAATCTTTATTTTCAGCACAGTCAGGAATCAACATCAATTTCTGTTTAAGCAATCCAATAATATGCTGCTGATACTTTAACATATGAAATTGGCAGTTTAAGGCCCTAATGGCCAAGGTTGCAGAAGTGTATAGTTTCTTACCCCATCTATCCAGCACCCTTGAATCTCTATCAGAGGGGGTAGGATTTTTGGCAGTAGTAGCCTTAATGCCCTTGGGTCCCTGTGAAATGGTCTCAAGATCCGCAGCAGGATTTTTAAAAAGGAACTTGTGAGAATCAGGAACCCTGTAATATCTATCAGGTTTTCTGGGAGCAAGAGGTAAGGAGTCAGGGGCCAAGCTAGATTCTGAAAAGGCATCATCAACAGGGGGGATAGCTAAAGGCCTGTGTTGTGGCAGGAGTAAGAAATCCCTAAGCTTCTTTTAGAGTCAGAGTAATCCTGGCTTTCCCAGCGAAAATGCTCCCTAAGAGTGTGCAAGGTTTCACCAAAAGAGAAATCCTCTGGAGGGGAAGCAGAGGGAATACAGTCCTCTGCATCAGAATCCTCACAGGTAGATAAGGGTATATCGCTGTCATCAGAGGAAACAGAAATTTCAGAATCCTGATCAGAAGAATCATAAGCAAACTCAATCCTTGGTCTCTTAGAGGGGGAATATTGGCTTCCCCTGATTAAAATAATAAGGTCTTCAGCCATTCTTATCATTTGTTTTTTAGGCATAGAGGCCTGACCATGTGGTCTGGGCATTGGTTTTCTAGGCATGGATCGAGTTTTAGGCCTTGAAGAAGACGATGGTGTCAGTTTAATATGCATGTCAGTAGGCCTGAATAAACCCTCAGAAGCCGGTGCCTGCAGAGCAGCTCAGGACACATCCAAGGTAGAGACACCCGCAGGTTCCACAGTTGAAGCATCTTGCAGCATACCGGACTCCAAATGGGTCTCAGTAGAGGCCTGCAAATGTGCGGTATCAGGGGCTGTGAAAGCACCTCACTGAGTACTGGCGAACTGGCGACTAGCTTAGGAGAAGCATCGTCGGCAGCTTTGGACCTATGAGGTCTGTGTCGGTCTTTATATTTGCATTTTTTTCAGAATGTCGGTAGTCGGATGGCTTACCGAAGCCATATCTGGATAATTGAACAGAGTACCAAAATCTTTAGAAGCGTAAATATACCGACAACGAATAGTTCGTTGTTTAAATAAGGCACAAAACCGACAGCAAGGTACGTCACGGTCAGGGCCTAGGCAAGGAATGCAGTACGAATTAAAATCTTTATGAGGTACTTGCTTTCCACAAGAAATACAATTACTGACTTTTACTGACATTGGTTTAGAGCAAGAAAAAGTTTATCCAACAGGGTACTTAGCTTAGTTGAAGACTTTGATTCTGAAACTCGAAAATGAAAATTTCAGGATTCGGCCGACTGGCACTTGAGAACTGCTTCTGCTACCGCACGGCAAGAAAGACTGATGTAATGGCATCGACTGCATGCTTTATACCCCTGACGTCATGGAAGATGGGACAGCAACCGACATACGACCAAAGACTTTGTTAATCAGGCCGACTGAGGGCTATTGCAAGCAGATAACCCAAATGTGATGACTGCAACAGTGAAACATGAAGAACATCTTGGTAAAAGCCCACCCCTTTAGCTTCTGAATCTTGAACTATTTCATCTTCTGTCTTTTCACTTTCTACTACTACAAAAAAAAAACTGTACCTATTTCTACTTCATTTTGCTGTTTGTGCTTAGGAGTTCAACTGCATTTAGTTTGCTATATTTATTACGCTACTTTATTTGTGCTGTCTGTTACAGTTGTGACTTGTGAGCTACTGTTTCAACGCAGTCTACTGATTAACTATATGTCATTGCTATCTACTGCAATTCAGTACTGTTTAACTGCATTTTACTGCATTTCGTTGTTGTTTAACTGTATTTTTTCATACTGCGAGATCTATTCCATTGACTATAAGTGATTAATCTGTGCATCATTGTGAGTTTTTTCTTACGGAGTTCTTAACCTTAAAATTGAGTAGTATAGTCTAGATACAGGTCTGCGGCATCCTGAGCTTCAGCTGCACATTTTTAAACCCTTTTTGAGGTATTTCAGCTACAAGTTTTCCCTTAGTAGTACTTGTGTTATCATCTAGTAGTACTACTCATAGACCTTCCTCCCTTTACCCTCTTAGCTCTTTCAATTTCTGACAAATATCGATGGACAATTTCCTACATTTTCTCCTGCAGTCTGGTCAGTAAGCAACTGTCTCATGTACACAGACAACTTTCTACTACCACCACCTAGGAACACAATTTTTGAGATATACAAATACATCAAACACCTAGTGTCATTGTTCTCATCCCCACAAACCAGTATATCTGGCACTGAGAAGGTTGGCAACATTAACACCACACCTCAAACACCACCCACACCTACACAACACACACCCACATATGCGGAACAAAAGCATACCCAAACAAAAGAGACCTCCAAGGCATAAACGCACGCAAACTCCACTGTCCACTACACCACAAATAGTCCACACACGTCTCACAGCCACTAAGGCCTAAACATAAACCCAACATATTAGTTATAGGAGACATCACTGTGAGACACACAGATGTGCCCCTCACCAGGCTGGATAAGGAGAAAGTCATGGTTAGTTGTTTGTCGGGTGCCAGAATCCGCTATATCTCCAATGCACTCAAGTCTCTCAACAGGTACTGTTATGACTCTGTCATAGTCCATGTTGGAGTGAATGACATGAGACATACCTCCCTGGACTATATGAAGAGAGACATGATCAAGCTTGCTGAGTATGTGTCCCATGCAGGTATGTCCCTAGCCTTAAGCAGCATTCAACCGTCACCCAGAATGATGCCTCAATACAAACAGAAAATGACTGACTTTAACAAATGGCTTAGTTTCTGGTGTCATTCAAAGGGGATCCAGTACCCGACAGCCTGGGATGACATGACTGACAAGGCACGATGCTTTGCCAGAGATGGCCTGAATCTGTCTTCCTTGGGCTTCAAGCTCCTGGCAAAGGCTGTTGCCTTCCCCATAGTGCCTTTTTTAAGCAATGCCATGCGGTCAAAACTACCAACATGAAAATTTCATCAAAACGTAAATTAGGGTTATACTGCTAAACGCTAGGAATCTAAAATTAAAACTGCACTCATTGCAAGCATTCTTAACCCTGGAAGAAGTTGACATTTGTGCAGTCACAGAAACCTGGTTCAAAGCTGAAGACAGCACTCCAGCCATACCAGGTTACGTTACTCATCCTATCATTCAATCAGACCCCAAGCCATGGGCAGCAAAACAAAAGGAGATGGAGTTGCAATATATATAAAAGACATACACACATCTAGGCTGGTCAAACGGTATGATGCACAGGAAATACTCCAGGTACAGTTAACAATTAACAAGACCCCTATTCAAATCATAGCTAGCTACAGGCCTACAAATCTGACCCAAGATGCCCACTCCACCTATCTGGACCTCTTTGAATCTATCAGATTCAACCCTTTACCTTGATCCTGGGCGACGTTAACTATCCAACCACAGATTAGAAGAAATGCTCATGCCAAAACACAAATGCCCAGAGATTCCTCGATTTCATCAATGCAAATGCCTTGGACCAGTTGACTGACACTCCCACAAGAGGTGAAATATCTTGGACTTGGTATTAACCAACATGAGTAACCACTGCAGCATCTCTACAGTGTCATTATCCCTGGTAAGATCTGACCACAAAGCATTCACTTTCGAAGTCACCCCCCCCCCCCCCCGGCTAGGATCAAACAAAAAAACTTCTCAAAAGCTGATTACAGCCTCCTGAGGGAAGGTATAAACAGATTCACGGCCCCCTCCCCCTCCACAGAAACTGGCACATATGTCCAGACTTACACCAAAGTACTATATGAGCATTTATATAGCTGCAAGGGATCAGGAATACCAGACAGGAAGAAATCCTCCTCCTCAAGGAAGAGTAAACCTGTCTGGTGGACATCTGCAATAAATAAACTCTATAATAATAGGGAAAAAATTGCTGTCCAGGACAAGGAAGGAGCAGGTGTCTAATTGGAGCCAACCTCTCCTTAGCCTGAACAAGCAAATAAGAGCACTAGTGAATTCCTCCAAAGCAAACCGAGTCCAAACTGGACACATCTACTAAAGACAATCATAAGGCTTTCTTCACATATGTCCACAATCTCAAGGGAAGCACCCAGATCTGCTCAGAACTGGTGGTCAAGGACACCACATACACAAACCCTGTAGATCTAGGCAACCTGCTGGCAGACAGGTTCATTGAAAACTTCACTCCTCTGTCACCCCCCCCTCCCCCCAATCAGTAAAGCAGGACATCCCCAGTACCTGCCCGTCCCCTTATCTCTAGGGAACAAGTCATCACTACCCTCTCAAAGGCAACAAAATACAGCCTCTATGGGACCCGATAACATCCCAAGCTGCATCCTACATGAACTCAGGCAGGAACTTGCAGCACCATTAGGCACCCTATTCAACCAAAGCCTGAGTTCCGGCTTTGTCCCAGCCGAGTGGAGGACAGCTACTGTCATCCCTTTGCACAAAGGTGAAGCATCCACTGATCCAGGAAATTATAGACCCATCAGCCTAACTAGCCTGATTTGCAATGCCATGGAGTGGATTATCATGGACTTCATTAACAAGGGACCCAGGATCACTTCTGTGACCTTGCTTGACAGGGACACTGGGAACTAACTTTGGGTGGCATGATGCCAGGGAATCTTCTTGGGCTAGGCTTATATAGGCTCTAGGGCCGTTAGCCTAGTCCACACCTATGAACATTAGCAACCTCCAGACACTTGATCCCACACAGTTTGATTTTGTCAAGGGGAGGTCATGCCTGTTAAATATGGTTGACTTGTTTGAGACAGTCACCAAGACCATAGACACATATCCACAAGTCAAGCTCCACTCGAGTAACCTGCATGCGAGATCTCAACCTGGTCTGTGACATCAATAGGACTTGTTAGTAGGACAGATTTGTGTCCCAGAGACTCCCCTTTTTATGGAATAGACTCCTTCCCCACGTAAAGCAGAGTACCTCAATAAACCTTTTTTAAGTGCAATCTGGATAACTGGATGGGGAATAGAAAATACACCCCTGGGATTCCACCTACGTCCCTGCTGAACAGTGGCATAGGGTGCTGACTTGGAACATGAGCTAAATTCTTGGCTAGGCTTGTAAGGGCCTCAGGGGCCAATAGCCTAGTAACTTTCTATGATCCTATAAATTGTACTAAAAAGCAAATAAATTAAGGCAAAAAACTATACTACAATAACTTTCAGAATAATACCAAACACAACCCTAAAAAAATGTGGACATCTGTTAAAGAAATTTTACATCCCAGTCAAAAATTAAACCCAAACACCTCTCCTGATAACTCACCATTTGAAACTGCAATACAGTTCAGCTCTTACTTTATAGATAGTATAGCATCTCTAACCAAGGATTCCGCAACATCTAATCCAAACTCTGCACAACAGGCACATATCATCACTTCCACTTTCACCTTCAAACCTGTGCCCACACCCTAGGTAAAACTACTCTTAAACTTAAACCATGCTCTTCTTCAGCTGATAACCTTTCAAGTGAGTACCTAAAAATAGCAGCCAATAGCATTGCCTATCCTGTCTCAGTCCTTATAAATAGGTCAATCCGGGAATGCCAAATTCCCTCTCTGGAAAAAGTTGCACATTATCCCTCTGCATAAAGGAGGAAATTCAACAGACATTAATAACTTTAGATGTATAGCAATCTTATCACCTTCACCAAAATACTTGAAAAGCTTATTCAAAAACAATTGCTAGACTATCTCCTGCAGGAAGAACTCCTATCCCCTACACAACATGGCTTCTATCCTTCCCATAGTACTAGCACTGCCCTTCTAACCTATGTAGATACTGTCAATAAAGCTAGAGATAATTGCAAACTAGTCTCTTCCTTGACTTGTCTAAAGCCTTCAACACAGTTTGTCAGAGTAAACTTCTACTTCAAATGTACTCACTAGGTCTCTCTCGGTCTACCCATCTGTGGCTCAAAAGCTACCTGTCCAATAGGTATCGGTCAGTAAAATGGCACTCCACACTCTCTCCTTACCTCCCAGTCAACTCCAGTGTACCAGAAGGCTCTATCTTTGGTCATCATATTTTCACAAACACCATCTATACTTCCACAAAACAAACCACCCTAAAACATGGTACACTTCCAAAAAATTACTCAGGAAGCTTTAACAGCCACTGAAATATGGCTTCGTAACTCAACTCATGACCAAAGACCAAACTACTACTTTTTTCCCTCCAAATCGCCTTTCTCATGAAAAAACAAAATGTAAAGTCCTCTCTCTTGATAATGCAACCACTGAAGTCACTTCTCGCAGCAAACTATTAGGGGTGGTAGTGGATGATAATCTTACATTCAACCTGTGTATACAAAACTGCATAAGAAAAACTCAAACACTAGGGATGCTTTACCGATGCAACTAAAACTACACTTGCCACTACTTATCTCCTCCTGACTCTTCTTTATGGTATTCCCATCCCTACTAACCTCCAGGCTTCACAAAAATTAAAACTTGAACAATGCTATAACAAAGTTGCTAAATTTGCAGCACACACCCATTCAGAACCCACCACTCTATAGCACCAAAAAGACTTAATTGGTTAGAACTGCCACATCAACTAACATATACACAACTTCTTACCAACTACAAAATTATCTGGCATCCATCTGCCTGTCCAGCACTAAAAAATATTCCATACAACTATGTTCCTAGTTGGTCATTGCGATCCACTGACCAAAAACTCCTGTCTACAAATGTAGCACATCTGCTGGGCATTGTCTGCACTCATACAAGGTTGCTAAGGCCTGAAACTCCTTACCTGTATCCATCAGGTCTATACCCACCCTCCTATCTTTCAAAACCACTCTGAAAGACTTCCTAGCTAAAATCCGGCTCTGTTCTTGCTCAAAATCAGTATAAACTATAGCCCTACATGTGAACAAGTACCTTTTCATTCCTTATACCTCCTTATTCTCATTTCTTCATTTACTCCTTTACTGCTATAAGGGGAGCCCACAGGATTTTCTGCAGGGAGGTGCAAACCCAGAGCCCCCCAACACGCACAGCCATTCCAGTGTCCCATCACTTGGCTGTTCTCCCCAGCTGCCATAAACACTAGTCAAAACTCTCAGTGTGCATACTGTTTTATGTTTTACTTCTACAATGATTACAGATATTTGGATTTAATTTACAACTTTTAATTCAAATTTTATAGCACAAACACTCAGACATTTGTAAAACTAAGCAATAGGCTTACAGTGAAAAAAGACTTAACATTAAAACTTTTCTGCCTTTGAAACTCAGATTCACTGTAACAGCATTGAAACCCACATTCAGAGAAAATGCATCTCACCAGTGGCAAGTTAAGACTACCTTTGGGCTGTTTTCAAATCATAGGCCCCTTGCAAACATTTTAGGACCATGCAAAAGTTCTTTGATTCACCTTCTGACTGTATTAATTATAATATATAATAATTTAATTATATCCCTTGTATAATACAGCACCACTTGTTAGTGTGTGTTTTAAATATATAGTTTTGAACATTTTTCCAGTAAGCAATGAAACAAAACATATGGACCAGTAATGATGAACTGCCCAATTCAGAACATTTCAACAATAAAAGGCCACTCAAACTTCTGTCATTACAATCCACCATCATCAGTCAATATGCACAATTTCTGCAGAAGTAAAAGTCACCTGAATAATTCCACATTAAAGAGCTCTGACACTAATAAAGAGGATGTTGTTAGAAAGCAACTTTATATTTCAGTGTTCCATCTACAAATTCAGTGCCGCCTGCCCTTGAAGAATAAATTGCCTGTGTTACATTAAAAAAAAATGGTAAGCTGGTATATTGCAATAGGGAATGGGTGACGAGCTGAAAAACAGGTTCATAGTTACTAGGCATCTCATCCACAGGAGGACATACTCAGGACTGCAGCACTCACGCTCTTAAAATACAAATCTACATGCTGTGGTTGTAGAACCTACAGTCCTCTGCATGCAAGTATGTTACCTGCTGTGCTACTAACGCTGCTTTAAAACTCTACACCACAATAGTGATATCATTTGTAAACAAAACAGTTACACATTTTAAGCAGACTTAGCATGAGCAGCAGTAAACTTCTCTTCCCTTGAAGCTCACAATTCCTTGAAAATGCACTTGAAACTAAATTCCACCTGCTGACTTTAACTAGGGCATTTCACTCTCTCTCTCATACACACACCTCAACCTCTTAGTGCAAGAAATCTCGACAAAGCCTAAAATAAATATGGACAGATTACAAATATTGCTCTCATGAACTTAGAAATTTGCTACAATAACAGGATGTGTGTTAGTAGGCATTTTTCTAAAGGATATAATGTCTAAAACGCAAATGTTTGTCTTTATTTAACAACTTGAATCCTTTTTAAGAGGAATATGGGGCAAAACTCTGCACATTCTGCAAAAACCTGGACAGACCTACTTCTTACATACACGCATACACACCTCTACGTACTTACCTTCCTACTTCTTACATCCCCACACCCCTACCTGCCTAATTCTTACACACACACACACACACACACACACACACACACACACACACACACACCTTTTAAACACAAACAAGCACATGTATACACCTACCTCTCACTTGTACATTCAGTCCGAATGTCTTCTGGAATTCAAATTCAGTGCTGGAAGATGAAGATGTAAACCATCAGTCGCACAGATGGAAAGACGAAAACAGGCCACAAACACAAGTTACGTCTGTGTGACTGGATGAAAAGGGCATTCTTAAAAAAGAATGCCATTAAAAAAACATTTTTTTTAATTAAAAGAAAATTAATCTCCTGGCCAGCTGGTTCCAGGGGGTGCAAGTGCACCCCCTTGCACCTGCCTGCGGGCACCCTTGATGTCTGCTATCTAATTCTCTTCTTTGACTTTCTCTCTCATACTGCAATTCTTATTTGTATTAGACTAGCTTACCCTTAAATTCTCTACAAACTGTCTAAAAGTTCTCTAAATATTAAATGATTTTCATATACCTTGTATTGATTCTCAACCAATGTTTTTACATGATGTCTAAGTCGTTAGAATTATTTAAATTGCAGATGTTCTTGTTTTATTTTTGAAGATTGTAAAATTATTTTCCTTAAAATGTTTTATAATAATCTGGAGCTTTTCCCCCTGGGCCTCTGCTGAAAATGTGCTTCTACCCAGTCAAACTTTCCTGGTAATCAAATGTCCATCACTCAATACATAAATATACTGTTATGGTAAGTTTACTTACACAAGTGTACCATGTTTAGCATTAGATCATGGTTGCAGCAGTCTAAGCTATACGGGATGATTACCAAAGCTTAAATAGAATGTGACAAAGATGAAGGATCATAGTCTAGGAGTCCCTGGAACATAGTTCTAGCAAATCCTGTCCTAACCCCAGGGAAACTATCAGTTTTGTAGTGCTTGGTAAAAGTATGAAGAAACGACAAAGTTGCTGCTTCTAGAATATTTCTAGAGTCTAGTCCTTTCCAAAAAGCAGCAGAAGTAGCTGTAATTTTGGCAGAATGGGCTATGACTTTAACCTAGAAGTGAAATGCCATGATAGGAATAACAAAACTGACTGGCAAGGGTCAACCATTCTGAAACAGTCTGTTTTGATACTTATTGTCCCTTTTTCTTACCTTCATAAGAAATGACAAAGTACAGTTTTGTACCTACCATAAATGTAGATGTCCGATAGGTATGCATCTGCAGTCATAACATATGGGTTGTCCTGCCTGAGGCAGCCCTTCGGTCGGCCGAATTCCAAAGTCTGGGTCTGGCCTCGGCTGATGTCGCACTTTCCCCGAGTAATGCTTGGCAAATGTATGCACGGAGCTCCAAGTAGCAGCTTCTAAAATGTCCTTGATAGCCACTCCTCGTAGGAAAGCTGTAGTGGTGGCTGTGGCTCTTGTGGAGTGAGGCCTGATATTTTCAGGAGTTGTCTTTCCATGAAAAGAGTAGCAGAATCGAATGCAACTTCCTATCCATCTTGAAACTGTCTGTTTGGAAATTGCTTTTCCTTGCACTCCAGTTGCATATGCTACAAAAAGTTGGTCAGTTTTTCTGCTGGTTTTAGTTCTGTCCAGATAGTAGCGTAGTTGTCTGTGTACATCCAAGGTGTGCAATAGTTTTTCCCCCCTGTTCTGTGGGTTAGGGAAGAACGCAGGCAAAAGAATAGCTTGGTTCAATGATACCCTGGATACCACCTTTGGCATGAAAGTAGGATTGGTTCTCAGAGACACTCTATCCTGGTGAAAAATAAGGAAAGGCTGCACTGCCATTAGTGCCTGTAACTCGGATACTCTTCTTGCTGAAGTGATTGCTAGAAGGAAAGCAGTTTTCCAAGATAAGAACTGTAAGTCTGCTGATGCTGCTGGTTCAAAAGGGGGTAGTGTTAATTTTTCCAGCACAAAATTGAGATCCCATGCAGGCAGAGGGGGTTTCCTTGGAGGTTTTACATTTTTGATCCCTCTTAAAAACTGTCTGAGGAGAGGGTGAGAGAAGATAGGAGGATCCATGTTGTACTCTGCTGAAATTGCTGAAGCATGAATCTTAATGGAAGAATAGGACAGGCCATTGTGGAACAGTTCTGCTAAGTATTCTAGGATGTGTGCTAGGTTTGCCAGTGTGACATCTGTACCCTTTGATGCACTCCAAATGAGGAATCTCTTCCATTTAGCTGAGTATGTTTTTCTTGTGGAGGGTCTGCAAGCCTCCAGGATAATGTCCTTGACCCTCTGAGATAAAACAGTTTGGTTTTGTCTTAAGCAATTTTCCAGGCAGTTAGCTGCAGTGTTTTCAAATTTGGATGCAGGGTCTTGTAGTTGTTCTGCGTTAGAAGTAAAGGCCATAGGGGTAGAGGCCATGAGTTTGTCCGAGACATGCTTCTCAGTAGCGGATACCAATGCTGCCTTGGCCAGTCTGGAGCTATCAGAATCACCTTTGGCTGTTCCTCCCTGATCTTCAGTAGAACTTTGTACATCAATGGGAGAGGTGGGAAGGCATACACTGCTAGGGCCTTCCAGCTGAAAGAGGGGGAGTCCACCCTCCAGGCTTGTGGGTGGTATACTCTTGAGCAGAATTTCTTCAGTTGGTGGTTGAGTGGGGAGGTGAACAGGTCTATCTCTGGCATTCCCCATTTGTTTGTTATGATTTTGAAGATGTCTGGATGCAGCATCCATTCGTGAGCATCCGTGGTAGTTCTGCTTAAGCTGTCTGCTAGTGAATTCTCTTTTCCTGGTACGAATTCGGCCTGCAGTTGGATGTTGAGATTCAGGCCTAGGTTCCACAGGTCCATTGCCATCCGGCATAGAGGGTAGGAATGCGTGCCTCCCTGTTTGTTGATGTACCACATGACTGTGGTATTGTCTGTCCTTATCAGCAGATGTCCTTGCTGGAGGAATGATTTGAATGCCTCGATTGCATGCTTCACTGCCAGCATCTCCTTTAGGTTTATGTGCAAATTCAGTTGGTCTTGAGACCATAGGCCTTGGATGCACTTGTCTTCCATGTGTGCTCCCCATCCTAGGTCTGAGGCGTCCGTGGTGATGGTCTGCCTTGGTTGTGGTTTGTTGAAAGGCAACCCACTGTTGGTCTGGCAGGCCTGAGCCCACCACAGGAATTCTTTTTTTCAGGCATGGAATGATTGGTATCATGGTTTCTAGACTGTGCCTGTGTTGAGACCATACATTTCTTAGGTACCATTGTAATTTCCTCATATGCAGCCTGGCATGTGGGATCAAGATTATGCAGGATGCCATGTAACCCAGGGCCTGCAGGACTTTCCTTGCAGTAAGCTGAGTTTGTCTTGTCAAAGCCATGAAGTAGACTGGGAGTTGCTTTTGTTTTTCTTCTGTGAGAAAAGCCACCTGAATTATTGTGTCCAGATCCGCACCCAAAAATGTTATCCTTTGGGATGGCACTAGTCTTGACTTCTGGATGTTGACTGTGTATCCCAAGGCCTGTAACAGGTGTATGACATAGGCCAAATCCTTTATAAGTTTTGTCTTGTTGTCCGCTTGTATTAGGCAGTCGTCCAGGTATGGATAGATTTGAATTCCCTGAAGCCTGCAATGTGCAATTACTGATGCCAGGCATTTCGTGAATACTCTGGGCGCAGTAGATAAGCCAAAGGGCAATGCTGAGAATTGATAATGCTCTGATCCTGCAAGAAATCTGAGGTGTCTTCTGCAATCTGGTCGAATAGGGACGTGCAGGTATGCCTCCTTGAGATCTAGAGTCACCAGCCAAGACTCCTTGCCCAACATGGGAAGAAGTTGCTGTAGGGTCAGCATCTTGAATTTTGGCACAATGAGATATGTGTTTAGTGCGGACAAATCGAGAATAGGCCTCCATTGGGTTTCTTTTCTTGGTACAAGGAATAGTCTGGAGTAAAATCCTTGGCCTTGTTCCATAGATGGTACGCTTTCTATTGCTTTCATCTGAAGTAAATTGTTGATTTGTCTTAGAGCCTCTGGCTTCTGGTTTGGTGGAAGGTTTGGCATTCCGCTCTTTTTTGGTAAAGTGTGAAAGTGAAACCTGTATCCTTTGTCTATTGTTTGCAATGTCCATTTGTCTTTTGTAATGCAATGCCAGTTTTTTGAAAATAAAGCCAACTTTCCGGCCAAGGGTGCTTCCAGTTGTTCCCTGGTAGGCAGAATCAGAGCCAAGTCATTGTGTTTGTCCTGTGGAAGTGGTTGCAGTTGCAGCTGTGGCAGTACTCCTCTGGTTGGCAGGTTGCCACTGTCGACCCCTGTAGGCACCCTTTGATTGACCTCTGCCTCTTGGGCGTCTATTCCTGCCCCTCTGTGCTCTGGAGGTGTCTGGAAAGGACCAATTCTTTGAAGGCCAGTTTCTGCTGATCCTCGGAGGTTGGACCTGCAGAAAATCATTCACTGTTTGCACAGATTTTGCTTTTTCTTCTACTTTCTTTAGGATCTCCTGTGCAGGGGAGCCAAATAAACTTTGTTTCTCCATTGGAGCATCTAGGAGTTTAGCCTTGACATGGTCTGGCAAGGATTGCTCTTTTAGCCAGGCATGTCTTCGAATTACTGCTCCAGTCATAGCTGATCTAAATGAAGCCTCCAGTGCATCATAGCCACATTTTAAGAAATGATTACTGACCTGCTGAGAGTTGTGTACCAAATCCTGAAGGGACTTACGGTCTAAAGGTTCAGGAGAGGAAAGCTTTTTATGCAGCTGATCTAACAAATATTCCTGGTACTGTATCAAATGGAATTGACAGTTTAAAGCCCTGGCAGAAAGAGTAGCAGATGTATAAACCTTTTTTCCCCATCTCTCTAATGCTCTTGACTCTCTTTCAGAGGGAAGGGGGTTTTTGGCAGTGGCAGCTGCAACACCTTTTGGGCCCTGAGAAATAGTTTCTGGGTCTGCAGCATGGACTTTATACAAGTGGAAGTGAGAATCCGGGACCCTGTAATATCTGTCAGGTTTGGCAGGGGCCGGGGGAAGAGAATCAGGGGCAGAACTGACATCATTATAAGCATCATCAACTACAGTTAGCACAGGTGGTATGGCTAAAGGCCTATGCTGTGGCAAGTGTAAAAAGGTCCTTAATCTTTTCCTAGAATCAGAGAAATCCTGACCCTGCCATTGAAAGTGTTCCCTCATTGAGTGCAAAGTCTCCCCAAAGGAAAATTCTTCTGGAGGGGAGGCAGAAGGAGTAGAGTCTTCTGCATCTGAATCCTCATAAGGTGAGTATGGTCCCTTCCTGATGGTCTGATAAATCAGATCCATCCGAGGAGTAATCAGAGGAGAGAGGTTCAGGGGGTTCAGTCCTAGGTCTTTTGTCAGGAGGAGGGTGAGAGGCCCTGTCTGGGTGAGGTTGGGAACCCCTAATCAAAGATATAAGGTCCTCAGCAGGGCTGAGAATCTGAGAACTTGAGGAAGGTCTCTTAGAGAGGTAGATTTTGCTGGTAAAGCCTTTGAAATTTTAGCTGCTTTAGCCCTGGAGAAGGCCTTAATAGACATAGAAGCAGGGGGCCTAGCTGCCCCACGTGCAGGTGTAGAAATGTCCAATGGAATGGTGTCGGACAATTCTTGTGCGCTTGCTTCTTCGGTAGGAATTTCTGTAGCCGACTCAGCCGGGGCCTCTCTGGCCTCGGTTGCCAGAGGTATGTTTTCGGCAGAAGTAAGAACCGAGGACTCGGTTTCAGCCGAAACCGAGACACTCGCGGTAGGCCTAACCATGGTTTCAGCCGAAACCGCGGGCCGCGAGTGTCGGTCCTTTTCCTTGCGTTTTTTGGCTAAATGCGTAGTCGGAGTCTCCGACGGCATTTTATATGCAAAAGCGGATCCAAAAAACTCTTCTGCAAACTCCGACCGACGTCTAAGAGTCCGTCGGTTGAAGGAGGCACAGGCTAAACAAGCTGATACGTCGTGGTCTGGGCCTAAGCAAGGAAGGCAGTAAGAGTGGAAATCCTTAGGAGGTATTTGTTTCCCACAAGTTAAACAATTATTTACTTTGTCTGACATCGGCTGAGGCAAGAAAGAGCCCCCAACGGGGTACTTAGCTTTTTTAGAAGTCTTCGGTAGCTGAAATCTCTGGATCTGACCGACTTGCGAACAGCTTCTGCTTCGGGCACCGTGCGGCAAGAAACACTGAGGAAAATGGCGTCGGCTGATGCCTTTATACCCCAGAAGCTCTGACGTCAGGGAAAGTGCGACATCAGCCGAGGCCAGACCCAGACTTTGGAATCCGGCTGACCGAAGGGCTGCCTGAGGCAGGACAACCCATATGTTATGATTGCAGATGCATTCTTGAAGGACATCTGCTTAGAATTTCTGAAGTCCTTTGTCATCATTATAGTATCCGAGTGTTCTCTGGACATGCAGAATGTGCAAAATTTTCTTTCCCTTTTTTGGTTCTGCAAAGAATACAGGGAGATGAATAGACTGATTCATGGTGAACTATGAAATCACTTTTGGCATAAAAGAAGGATTGGTTCTCAATGCTACCGTACCTTTACAAAAGATGAGATAGGGCCAGGGTTGGCCAGATTTCCCACTGGCCAGGTAGGGACAAAGTAAAGACTAAAAAAAAGGTCTTTCACAGCAAGTGAAGACTAAAAAAAAAAAACATCAGAGTTCCGCATTAAGCAAAAGTAGCTCTGTGTTTATATATATATTTTTTTGATTGGCCCGGGAGCTACTTCTGTTTCTGTGCGATGTTCCACATTAAACACAAGAAGGTCCGTGTTTAGTGATTTTTGATTGGCTCATATGCCGGTATATGGGCCAATCAAAAAAAAAAAAAAACAAAGCGGAGGCTGCCCGAGATTTAAACCAGCAGTGCGGGACTCGGGATCAGGCTGCTGATCTCAGGACAGTCCCGCCCAAATAGGGACATCTGGCAACCCTGGATAGGGTTGGATAGGGCTGAGTCACCATAAGAGCTTGCAGCTCAGATACTTCTCTACTCAAGTCAGAGCAGTGAGTAACAATGTTTGTTATGATAAGAACTTTAAGTTAGCATTGTAAGCCGGTTCAAAAGGAAAAGAATAAGTTTTCCAGGACAAAGTTAAAACTTACGGAGGAGCCATCGGTTTTCTAGATGGATGAATATGTAATATCCCTATCAAAAATTGATTCACTTGAGATAAAGAGGAAAGGGGGTGGATCCACTGGCAGAAATGGTTGAAAATTGAATCCTAATGGAAAAGTAAGAAAAGCTAGAAGATATTAACTCTCACGAATACTGCAAATCCAAAGGTGTAAGAGCCTTACAATGATTTTGGTTCATAATTTAGTATCAACTAGAAACTCTCTTCCACTAAGCCATATAGCAGTATATTTCTCAGCCTCCTTTTACAACTGCTATACATCCTCGGGAATAAAATGTGCCTAAAAGGTATTAAAATTCTATCATCCAGGTTGTGAGCTGGGGGGGGGGATCAGGCAGCTCCTGTCCTGTGTGAGTATGTCCATCTTATGAGGAAGTTTGTGGTATTTGCCTTTCTCCACTTACAAAAGAAGGGAGAACCATTCCTGCCTGGGCCAAAAGGGAGCTACCAGTACTATTTTTGAGAGCCCTTTCGGATCTTTAAAAGGACTCTGGTTATCACAGGAAAGGGTGGAAATGCATACAGAAAAATCCCTGTCCATGGAAAGGAACAGGCATCTATTTTCCAGGACTTTATGCAAGGAGCTCTGGAGCAGAACTTCTTTAACTGTCTGCTGTGAATGGAGGTAAACAGACCTACTTGAGGAGTTCTCCACAGATGGATAATTTCTTAGAAGTCCCCAGGATGCAAATTTGATTCATAGGGGTCTGTCCTGGTCCTGCTCAACTTGTCTGCCACAAAATTCTGCTGTGAAGGAATGCAAGTAGCCTGTAGAAATAAGCTGAGCTGTATGGCCAGTTCCCAGGTTAGCACTGCTAATCTGGAAAGGGGGCACCCCCCCATATTTATGTACATGAGTGTGGTGCTGTCTGTGATGACTAACAGAGATCCTGTACTTAAGAAATGGTTCAGTGATTAGAGAGCATTTACTAATGTCATCATTTGTTTGATGTTTAAGTGCCTCTTTTTGCTTTGATAGTTCCACGGACTTTGCACTTCCACCCGTTTGGAAACAGCTCCCCAAGCAAAATATGACATATCAGTGGTTAAAGTTAAGTTAGTATGGGGGGGTGCAAACCCAGACAGAGAAATAATTGATTCGCCCCATCAGTGAATATCTCTCTTGACAGAACAACATCAGAATGTGAAAGGAGAGGGGCTGCTGGAACTGGGTACTGAGTGATTTGAGAAACCAGTGAATGTCTCTCATATATAATCTGGCTAGAAGAATCATGAGAATTGTAGAGGCCATAAATCCTAATACCCTCAGATAATCTTTGGATGTTATATGCTTTTAACTGGAAAATATCAGGAACTGTTCCTTGTAGAAGTTAATTTTGTCCTGAGGAAGGAAGCCCATCATGAGGGACATATCAAGGAGACAGCATAGAAACACTATCCTGTGACAGAATGAGGGATTTTTTTCTAGGTTAAAGGCAGCCATCCAAATAAGGAAAACTGGGTATTCTCTGCAGTATGCAAAAAATATATTACTGGTGGCTGACATTTTATTTATTTATTTTACATCTGTTGACCGGGCTAGTCTAACTGGATATATGTCCACTTTAGAGTACAGACCTGGGGAGATAAACTTCGAGGAAGTAAAAATATAATCACATTATACAAAGATTAATTTGTATGTTAAACATTGCAAGAAAAAAACAGGGAATAATCACAGTGGTCGTTTGTTCATAGCATAGTGCTAAATATACAAATACACAATACAATACAAATGTAGTTGCAATACAACATATAAAAAGATAGCAGCTGAGTTAGAGAATATATTAGTAAACAGGTTGACATAAAAAAGGAAAACAAAAAGTAGGAGCTGTAATAATCACTATAAGAGTTAATAACTAGTCTGCTTAAAGAAATTAAGAGGATGCAAGTAAAAAAAAAAAAACTTGTTGGAGCTGTTAACAAGCTGAAAAATTAAGGCAGAAAACAGAAAATAAGAACCAGACACAGAAAAAAATTAAAATACATATTACGTTTTTGTGAAGTGAAAAGTCATAAGTATATTTTAACTCTACAGTGATAAGAAAAGTAAAAGCAGGAATGAGAGGTAGCAGAGACTGCAAAGAGACAGCATTTTGAATTTTGTATCTTGACATGCACGTTCAGACATGAGAGGTCAAACACAGGTCTCCAGGTTCCTTCTTTCTGCAGCATGAGAAAAATCCTCAAACAAAATCCTCTTATTTGTTCTAGTAGGATGGGCTCCATTACTCCCGGAGATAACATTTGATCCAAGATAGGAAAAACAGTCAGGTTTGATTAATGGGATGTGAAGGGATCCTTTGAAATGGAGGAGTTCTAATGTCACCTGTAACCTTTCTGAATAATTCTTAGCACCCAAATGTCTAATGTAATCTGGTGCCAAAGACAGACAGAGGAACAGATGGGTTCTGAGACGGACTTAAAGTGTTGCCAAGATGGGGAATGGAAGGAGACAGATGGAGGACATATTCATTCTGTTTTTGGATTGCTGTCGGTCTTGGGAAAAATCTTCCTTACTTTTGGGAATTGCCCTGCCACTACTTTTTAAAGTGAGTTACCATGTCTTTTGTTGCAACTGCTTGAAAGGTTTCCTATTAAAGGACCCTGGACTAGAACATAAATTTCTACTTAATTTGGGGATGGATGACATAAAGAAAGAAAGCTTCTTTCCCTCTTGCTTCTGCTCCCACACACCCATTGTGGGGGTTTTAATGGCTAGAAGCCCAAAGCTACTCTCAAGGTAATAGTTTAAAATGTTAGGATATGAAGTACCAGTGCTGTGATCCCCACGTAGGACTACTTAGTGGAAGCACCTCTTGGACTTCCAGTCAACCACTACCTTTTGGCCCTGGCCCTTCTCTCTACCTTTTCTGTCCCTTTCTTTTGCCCTTCTACTAATTATTCTCCTCTCTAAATAGTTTGCGTCTTATACCATTTAGCTTTTCCTTCAGTCCTTCCACTTGCCTTACCTTTTCCAAATTATGTTTGTTCATTTCCCTCATCATATTTTCTTCCTGTTTTGAACCCCTACAATTCCCCTTCTCCGTACTGTCAGTTTCCAAGTACTGACCTTCTCCAGTGAACAATCTGCTTTAGTATTTTATTCATGTCTACCTTTTTATCTCAAAACTTCCACTTTGCACTTCCTTGATACAATTTCATCTCTCTAGTACCTTCACTTACTCTCTTTTTTTCCTTTGCTAGATATTTCCCCTCCCAAGATACTTGTACCCCCATTTTCCTAATGATCCACTTATTCATTTCACTTCTTCCACCTACTACTTCTAGAAATAGTTAAACAAATGACAAATTAGTAAATTTATTTTGTGTGTGATGGGATGCCACATGCCAAGCAGACCTATTGTGTACTGTGCTATTAGATGTTGCAGACTGTAACCATTCTTTCATATTCTCCTTAGTCTCTTTCCACTGCTACCTTTTCTCTTCACCCCATCTTCTGCCTCTCTCTCAAGGATCTCAGACTCACAATACTCTTCTTATGCAAGTATCTTTCACAATTTCTGCCCATTATTACCCATGGATTATGAACAATCCTCCAATTTCTGCCATCCCACCTGAACAGCTGTCTCCTTTCCATATCTGTTGATCTGAGAGATGGCCTTCTGTGCTGAGTAAGGAGTTTCTTGTGATCTCCCAGACTCGCAACAAATTCTTGAAATCTGTAACTCCTGTGCTTTCTGGCATGCACCTTCCACATGTACAAACTGACATCGCTCATTGGACACCCTAGATGCATCTAGCCTCTGCATTTCCCAGTTTGACCCCCCCATGCAAACACATCTGAAGGGCACAAACAAGAATGCAAAATTATATACCTGACTTACAGGAAAAGTCATCTGAATCAGTAGATGGAATGTCCATTCAGAATCAAAGGAACAGTAGAGGAGAATAAAAATCCACAGCAGAAAGCCATTTTGTAGATGAACTGGTATGGTAACTGAATTTCTGTTATGTCTAGCCTCCCATGCTTGATATAATGTACCTTATATCTATGCTTTGTGTGACATGTACGTCACGAACAGAACGCATTTAGTCACTGCACTTCTCACTTCAACATGGATTCATTACTATTGCTCAAAACTACAAAGTACAATTCACAGTTTGTCCAACAAAAACAGCTCAGAATGCGCAGCTGGAAATATACATATGTTGATACCAAGTATTCAAAATTGCAGTATATTTGCTTGGAAATTGCAAAGAAAAGCAGCAACCTTTTTACTTCTCAATCTGAGATCAATGCGTATCAGAAAAAGCATGATTAGTAACATAGTGTAAAAAAACTCTATCTTTACCAGAAACATAATTTGGAGCACATTAAAAATATAACAGTATTCAAACAATAAAATAAAAAACTGCTAAATGTGTCAAGCAACAACACTTAAAAAACATTTACTTCCTTAAGTAGTAAAGTTCAAGCAACCATGATGTGATCAATATTTTAGCAAACAAATTAAGCATCATGAGCAAAGTAAGCAGCTTAATTCCCATGCAGTAAATAGGAACACCTGAAATATATGCTATACTACTTACCTATCCTGCAAACACACCTGAAATATGAATGTAAAGGTCATGCAGACAAAGGTAGATACAGGAGGGTAAAAAACACCAGATGTAGATGGCCTTCTAGCAGTTAGCTGAATCAGTTGGTATAGCAAGTACGTCTCTCCTCTATCTGAATTCAAAGGCCCTCTACAGGGTGTAATTGCTGCAGAGAATCATAAATAGTTAAAACTGGTCCCCACTGAAATGCAAGAACAACAATAACTACAATTATGAAAGTAAACTTACCATAACAGTAGATGTTCACATGATCACTGCTAAAGTAGCCTTATCTATATGGGTTATATCTTGCCAAGAAATCAACTGCCGTCCAGCTTCCAAAGCTTCAGTGCACCTTCTATGTGCGCAGTTAGGCAACTCGAGCTGAGCTGGCTAAAAGAAAGGTTTGAGTGCCAAGCCCTTCAGAGATGTCATGCCAAATGAGACAGAGAGAGACTGACAGGACATAACTAGGAGTGAAAATATGCATATATATACATACAAATACATACACACATATATATATATATATATATATATATATATATATATATATAATATATATATAATATATATGCATATACAAACACCCTGGTATAATCAAAAAAAACAAAAAAGAAAATGGAGGGAGGGAGCAGCTACTGTAGCAGTGATTATTCCAACATCAATTGTTACTGTAAGTTTACTTACACAACTGTATTATGTTCATCATACTGATAACTGCACAGGTAGATTACCCTACTGTATATTGTAAATGTACAGAGTAGCCAAGTTGTCCTTCTAGAATCCACCCTTTTCCAAAAAGTCATTGAAGAAGCCAAGGCCCTGGTAGAGTGGGACTTGACTCTGCCTGGAACAGTTTTGTTGTGGTGAGAATAACAAAAGGTAATAGCCTGAGAAAACCATTTGGAAACAGTATTCTTAGCTTCACAAGAATTGAACAACTGATCCAAAGGTCTAAAAGATTTTGTTCTGTTAAGATAGTACCAGAGTTGTCTGTGGACATTCAATGTATGGAGCATTCTATCTCCATCATTTTTAGGATATGAAAAGAAAATGGAGGTGGACAGCTTGGGCGTAAAGTAAACACAGATATCACTTCTGGCACAATGGAAGGATTACTTCTCAAAGAAACCCTGTCTCTGCAGAAAACTGACTCACCATAAACCCTTGACACTTAGACAATCTTCTTGCAGAGGTCAGAGCAACCAGTAAAGCAGATTTGCATGTTAAGAACCTCAGCCAGATGAGCTGGTTCAAATGGAGCAAGTGTTGGCTTCTCTAACACAAACTATAGAGCCCAAGGTGGAGCCACTGGATTTCTTGGGAAGGCTCATGCAAAACTCCTTTCAAAAACAGTTTGACATGAGAATTCATCAAAAGAGGAGGATCCACGGGCAGACATGCTGAAATGACTGATAATCTCAAGGGAGGAGTAACGCCCAAAGGACAGTAATTCACACAAATACTGTAAAACCGGAGAAACATCAACCCTGAATGGGTGCTAGTTACACTGTTGGTACTGACTAGAAAACCTTTACCATTTGCTAATATGTAATTTTCTCATGCAGGCAGTCAGATACAGTTGATTGGGGTTGGGGTGCATCAAACACCCCTGTTCTTGTGTGGGTAGATCCATTCTGTGAAGAAGCTTGTGACAATTGCCCCTGGCTATTTAAAATAGAAGGGAGAACTACTCTTACTTGAGCCAGAAGAGAGTCATCAAAATGATCTAGGGGGATAACTTCTGAATCTTCAGAAGTACTGGAACATTCCTGTCCAAGGAAAAGAAAATACATCTATCTTCTAGGCCTTCTTGCATGGAGTCCTGGAGTAGAATTTGCCAGCTGTTTGTTCAGACAGGAGGCAAACAGGTCTACTTGAGGATCTCTCCACAGATGGAGCAAATCTTGGAAAACATCCTGAACTAGTTTCCATTTCTGAGGGTTTGCCTCTGTCCTGCTCAGCTTGTCTGCCACACAATTTTGCTCTGATGGAATATATGATGCATGTAGAGTGAACCTGTGCTGTGAAGCTAGATTCCAAGCTAATATGGCCAGTCTGCAAGAAAGAGGGTAAAGACCTGGTAAGCCCTTGCTTGTTAATGTGCCACATGACTGTAGTGTTATCTGCAGCAACTATAAGATTCAGCGAGTTGAGTGCCTTGATCATCGCAAACATCTCATTTACATTTATGAACTGCACCTGTCCTTGGTGTCCTAAACACCTTGCATTTGTATCCATCCTGAAACTGTTTCCCAATCAAAGAGATGTCTGTGGTGATTGACTTTTTGGGGTGTGGTGGGAAGGGGAGACCTGGATTTAGGGATATTTGCTGTCTCCAAATGATTTTTCTTCTGACAAACCCCAGGACTGAGATTTGAAAAGATAATGGGGTGTTGATGTTGGTGCTGGGACTAAAGAGACTTCAGATACCATTGTATCTTTCCCATGTGGAGGCTTGCCAGCTGTATCATGAGAATCGTAGATGCCATGAGACCCAAAATCCTGAGGTATTCCCTCACAGTGACTGAAGTCTTGAGTGGAAAACCCCAGAAACAGATCTAGATATAGATCTATTTTTTCATGTGAAAGAAACGCCCTTTGAACTGAGGTGTTTAGCAGACACGCCAGGAACATAATCCTATGTGACTGAATCAAAAAAGAAAGAATTTTGAATGTTCTCTTGGAATCTCAGCTTGAATAAGAAATCTTTCATCCAAGTGAGAGATTCCTGACACTTTGAAAAAGATTCTGCAAAGATAAGTAAATTGTCTAAATATGAAAAAAAATGGATAGATACCCTGTAGCCTGCAATGAGCTATAACTAGAGCTAAACACTTAGTGAATGCTCTTGGTACAGTGGATAGTCCAAAAAGTAAGGCAGAAAACTGACACCAAGAACCAGACAGACAAAACCTTAAGAAACTCCTAAAGTCTGGATGAATAGGGCTGTGATAAGCATATTTTAAATTTAGTGTTAACAGGAAATTTAAATAAGGAAAACAAGGTAACAGGTCATGAAGAGACAGCATTTTGAACTTGGGCACTATCACAAACTGGTTTAGGGAAGGAAGACCCAGAACTGGTCTCCAAGCATTTTCTTTCTTTGGCACCAAAAACATCCCTCAAAAACCTTTCTAATCTAGGAAAGATGAGCTGGCTGTATCACACCCCGAGACAACATGTTGAAGGACTAGGGGGAAATAATGAAGTCTGATCTACTCCCTGGAAAAAAAGGAATTTACTTCCATTGCCATCTGTTAATAATGACAAATGATCTTCAGAATCCAATTGTCTGAAACTAGCTGTTGCCAAAGATAAAAGTGGTCTGCTGGGGGGGGGGGGGGGTTACAGAGTGACATTAGTAGTCCTACTGACCTGGTGGACTGTCCTTGGTTTTGGGTGGATCCTGTATCCTTTTTAGAACTCCCTTACCATTTCTTCTTAAACATCGGTTTACCAGTATTTTGCTAAGACTTTATTTTGTTTATTGCCAAAACTGGATGAGGGGTTGGAGTATGCCTTACAAAATTTGGGAAAGGAGGGCTGAAAGAGCTTCCTTAATTGGCTTACTCTTCTCCCCATGTGATAACCTCTGCATTAGAGGGACCAAAACCTACATCTCTATCCAGGGAAGAAACTAAAATCTCATTTTTATCATCATCTGTGAGGTTCTTAGAACATGGCAAACCTCCTCAAAAGAGTACCATTGGCTATTGTCCTGGAAGACGTATCAACAGAGTCATAGACATACTTTAAACAATGAGTTGTGAAATGTAAAATAGAAGAAATTAAACCATTTAAAGCAGATTTTCCTCACAAGAAGAGAATACAGACAAAACATTCTTCATACTTTCTCAGTTAGTCACAATAAACATTAACATATGAGCCTGACAATTCAAAATTCTGGAAATCAGTTTCCTTGTTTCTGTTTGATTCAGAGCTCTAAGCCATTATGTTTTATGCCTCAGATTGTCACTTTCATCCCGATAGCCTGACAATTTTGCTGCACATACCACCAGATTACACATTGGATTGGCTTCTATTCTCTCAGTCAATGAATCATATGGAACACTAGCAGCGTAATCATGTGTGTTTTAACACCTTTGGTGTTGGTCTTGATTGCTACTAATAAGAACAGTTCCCATCTTTTCGATTTATCCAGCTAAGTCTGACAGTAAGTCTTTTAGACAGCTGTATCATCCCGGAGCCCTTACCTGAAGGGTCGAATGGGAACAAGGGATCTGCTGAAGCAGGTTCTTAGAACTGGAGTTGGTTATAATTCCAAATGAGAGGGACTTCTGCTAGCAAGTACTGGGGCAGTCACTTGTACTTCTAGGCACCTACAGTCAGAAACTGCATCCTTCTCAAGTATGAATGGAGACGAGCCCGAGATCCAATTTCTGCTTTGAATTTTAATAGTAGGGAATCAGAGTAAAATGAAGTAAGGCACACAGGAATCTTCAAAGCCACTGATGGGAGGAATTAATTTACCATCAACTCCTCCTGCCCTGCTGCAATGATCAGAAGTGGAGGAGAGCTACATTCACACAAGGGTCAAAGGGATCAATATGTGAGTAACCCATTCTCAGAACATCCTGATCAGACAGAAATATCTTGTCTTCAGCTCCAGGACAGGGCTGGAAATGCAGCTAAGGCAGGCCACCATCACATTGACTTCCCAAGAGTATACTGGGTTATGAGCAATACCAAACCCACACTGACTCTTTGTGTAAGGGATGCAAGGGCATGGTACCCTGTTTATTTTTCTACATATCACACCACTGCCTTTTAGTTTAATCACAGAAAGGGTGGACTCCGGTCTGGACACCATTCTGAGCTTGAACAGGCACATGTCTGGCCTCCTATCCTACAGATGCTACCTGCCTTGCACATAAAATGAGTCCAGGTGGGCTACCTGACCCACAAGTGAATTAATTGCCAGAGACTATGAGAGATTTGACTGGGTGCTGAATAATGCACACAGAGATTGCTGGACAGAATCCACTCCGTAACCCAGTAATAAACGTCTCTCACTACTAGAAGGTCAATGATGTTGTGATGATTGGGAAGCCAATGACACCTCTCTGTCCACTGATGCACACACAATCACAGCAGGGTGAACAGTACCATAAAGAATGTGTTCAGCACAAAACCCAGGAGTAGAAGAATAGTCTGGGTGTCCATCCATTTCCTTACCCATAATGTCATGACCTTGATTTCCAAGGCCCTCACTGTCAGTACAGATGACCAATACTGTATGCTGGCACACTGATGAAGAAAATGCCTCTGCCAAGACAAAGGAGAGGACTTCTCTAAGTTCATGGTTAAAACTATGGAAGGACCCAAATAAGGGGTTTCTACATAAGGTTAAGAGAAATCAATCATCCAGATATGAGAAAATAAAGTCCGTTTTCTGGGAGGCATCTGCCACCATGGCAATCACTTTGGCAAACATAAATGATGCAAGTAGGCTAAATGACAGCATTTTTACTGAATAATTGTGTACACCCAAAACAAAATCAAAGAAAACTCCTGTAAGGACTGTATATGTGATATGTCAGAAAGCATTCATCACATAAAGCAGTCCCATAAAAATGCATCCTTTAATACAGGAAAAGTAAATCCTTTAGGTCACTATCCTTTAACTGGCATACCAAATATGATCTCTGTAGTCGCAGAGGTTCAGAACAGGATAAAATCTCAGATATCCCTCAGAATGAAGGAGAGATCAGAATATAATCCCTTTATTTTTCTAAATAAGTAGGTTCTACAGATGCAAATGCAGAAGGTCAGATGATTGTGGATTTTGCGAAAAGGATGGATATGGCTGTGGTGAATAGGGAGGAGCATAGGGTGACGTACAAGAGTGGAGGAAGATGCACACAAATGGATTATATCCTGTGTAGGAGGGCCAGTCTGAAGGAGATTGGAGACTGTAAAGTGGTGACAAGGGAAAGTGCAGTTAAGCAGCATAGAATGGTGGTCTGTAGGATGACATTGGTAATCAAGAAGGAGGAGGAGGAGTGTGAAAGCAGTGCCAAGGATTAAATGGTGGAAGTTTAAAAAGGGTGATTGTGAGGTGGAGCTCAGGGAAGAGTTAAGACAGGCACTGGAGGCAGTGAAGAGTTACCGAATAACTGGGTAACTACAGCAGAGCTAGTAAGGGAGACTGTTAGAAAGGTGCTTGGTGTGACATCTGGACAGAGGAAGGAGGACAAGGAGACCTGGTGGTGGAATGAGGAAGTACAGGCAAGTATACTGAGGAAGAGGCTGGTGAAGAAGTGGGATTGTCAAAGAGATGAAGAAAGTAGACATGAGTATAAGGAGATGAGGTGCATGGCAAAGAGAGAGGTGGCGAAGGCCAAGGATAAGGAACATGGAGAGTTGTATGACATATTGGACACTAAAGAGGGAGAAAAGGACCTGTACCAATTGGCTAGACAGAGGGACAGAGCTGGGAAAGATGTGAAGCAGGTAAGGGTGATAAAGGATAGTGAGGGGAAACATACTCACAAGTGAGAAGAGTGTGCTGAGTAGATGGAAAAAGTACTTTGAAGGGCTGATGAATGAAGAGAATGAGAGAGAGAGAAGGTTGGATGATGTGGGGATAGTGAATCAGGAAGTGAAACAGATTAGCAAGGAGGAAGTAAGGACAGCTATGAAGAGGGTGAAGAATGGAAAGGCTGTTGGACCAGATGACATACCAGTGGAAGCATGGAGGTGCTTAGGAGAAATGGCAGTGAAATTTTTAACCAGATTGTTTAGGAGTGGAGAAAAAGTGTTTTGGTACCTATCTTTAAGAATAAGGGTGATGTGCAGAGCTGCAGTAACTACAGAGGGATAAAATTGATCAGTCACAGCTTGAAGTTATGGGAAAGAGTAGTGGAAGCTAGGTTAAGAAGGGAGGTTATGATTAGTGATCAGCAGTATGGTTTCATGCCAGGAAAGAGCACTACAGATGCAATGTTTGCTCCGAGAGTGTTGTTGGAGAAATACAGAGAAGGTCAGAAGGAGTTGCATTGTGTCTTTGTGGACTTAGAGAAAGCATATGACAGGGTGCCTATAGAGGAGTTGTGGTACTGTATGAGGAACTATGGCAGAGAACTATGTAAGAGTGGTACAGGATATGTACAAGGGTAGTGTGACATTGGTAAGGACTGCGGTGGGAGTGACAGATACATTTAAGGTGGAGGTGGGATTACATCAAGGATCAGCTCTGAGCTCTTTCTTATTTGCAGTAGTGATGGACAGGTTGACAGATGAGATCAGACAGGAGGCCCCGTGGACTATGATGTTTGCAGATGACATTGTGATATGTAGTGAGTAGGGACCAGGTTGAGGAGACCCTGGAGAGGTGGAGATATGCTTTAAAGAGGAGAGGAATGAAGGTCGGCAGGGCTAAAACAGAATATATGTGTGTAAATGAGAGGGAGGGTAGAGGAATGGTGAGGATGCGGGGAGTAGAGCTGGTAAAGGTGGATGAGTTTAAGTACTTGGGATCAACAGTTCAGAGTAATGGTGAGTGTGGAAGAGAGGTGAAGAAGAGAGTACAGGCAGGGTGGAATGGGTGGAGAACAGTGTCAGGAGTGATTTGTGACAGATGTGTACCAGTAAGAGTGAAAGGGAAGGTCTTACAAGAGGGTAGTGAGACCAGCTATGTTATATGGGTTGGAGACGGTGGCATTGACAAAAAGGCAGGAGTCAAAGCTGGATGTGGCAGAGTTAAAGATGTTAAGATTTGCACTGGTTGTGACTAGGATGGACAGGATTAGGAATCAGTATATTAGAGGGTCAACTCAGGTCGGACAGTTTGGAGACAAAGCAAGAGAGGCGAGATTGCGTTGGTTTGGACATGTGCTGAGGAGGGATATATTGGGAAAAGGATGCTAAGGATGGAGCTACCAGGTAAGAGGAAAGGAGGAAGGCCTAAGATAAGGTTTATGGATGTGGTGAAAGAGGACATGCAGGCGGTTGGTGTGAAAGAGCATGATGCAGAGGACAGGAAGAAATGGAAACAGATGATCCGCTGTGGCGACCCTTAATGGGAACAGCCAAAAGAAGAAGGAGAAGTTGTTCTACAGATACTTTCAGCAAGACAGTTTGTCCTAGAAAGAGACACAGATCACCTTGCCTTTATATATATATATATATATATATATATATATATATATATATATATATATATATATATGGAATACATGCATATGATCGAACGGCAGAGGACTGACGATACAAATGCCGAAAGCAGTGACCACAGTTTTATGTTGAATTTTCAGATGCCGAACCCGGAAATACCGAACGCTGGCCAGGCTAATATTCCCCCCTCTCAACCCATGGTAGCGCTTGTTGCAGTGGTTGTGCAACCGGGAATTTCAAATTCAGAATTGTGCACAATACTTTGAGTGTTAGTTTGTTGAGTTTCGACATTAAGATTCGGAAAAACGGCTGTTCGGCATTTGGTCGTGTGACCAAATGCATGTATTCCATATATATATATATATATATATATATATATATATATATATATATATATGTGTGTGTGTGTGTATGTATGTATATATATTATACACATACATCACACACACACAGACTCCCATTGTGTACGACCATGAAGTTCCCCAACATCTATAAAAATGCTCCTCCTAACATCATGGACACTGTAGGACACATGGGGAGCTGAAGAGTATGCCTATTACCCAAAAAGGATTAGGAACTTTTCTGCATGTTCTTAATTCCTCCAGTGACTGAAAAACAATGTGCATAACCAGCTATACTTAACACAGTGATAGTGTGTATGTACAAATATCTATAATTTCCAGTCAGAGTTTTTGTAAACTTTTTAGGCAACCTCATGCTCCCAAAGAGCTAGAGTACATTATCTACGATATATGGCCATTTTCTAGGCAGAGATTTTGTGGTGGAACTCCATAATCACTCTTCCACTGAGATGTGTGGGCAAGTCAATCACTCTTAGGCCAGCTCCTACCTCATTAATCAATCCCACAATGCCTGGGTCGTAGTCAGGGGTAAATTTTCTATGTCATGTTGCCACGTGTGCCAGGTCTTTTAATGGGGAAGTTAACTGGTAGAACCAAAGAACTTCTGGATTTGTTAATCAAAAAACACATCCAGAGTCTACCTGCCCTATATGATTCCCCTACAAACTGACATGCCATTCACACAGCTTGCAGGATTGTTGCATGTGACATGTCTAACTTGCATCCTGCGAGACAATGCAGGCAGAGCTGAGGAAGCAAGCTGACACTTGAGGAGGACTGTTTCTTCTCCTTGTGAAGAGTTATTGGCCCAAACAAAGCAGGATGAGTAGGGATGTTATACAGACTATCCAGACTGGTTACATTTTCTCTTACGCAAGTATCCAACAAGTTAATGAAAAGTCTGCCCAAAGAGAACCTCACCCTAAGGGCAAGGGCTGCATCCAGAATGGCCAGTCTCAGCTCGTCTTGAAGGAGTACTTGAGTCATGTCTCCTAGCACTGATATGCTCCTGATGGTGCTGCCTTAGCCAGAGCAACAGATCAGTCAAAATTAGAGTAGGTTGGATGACTGTCTAATAAAGAAGTCATCATAAGCATATTTTAGAGAGATTTCTCAACTCCTAGATCACAGAATCATACAGGAGTGCTCTGACATCTCGGACATATGATAAACAGTAGAAAGCATGCAAAAATCTGTACTGGTAAGTTCATTCAGGATGTTACAACACTCCACTGAGATCTGTAGACTACATTAGCCTTCTCTGAAACAGAAGGGCAGACACTGGATGCTTCCAGGCTGTGCAAAATATATACAATCATACCTCTCAACCTCTTAGCACAAGAAATCTGGACAAAGCCTAAAATAATGGAGGTACAAAGACCCAAAAATAGATTTTAAATATTGCACTTGTAGACTTAGAAAGTTACTAGAATAACACAATCTGTCTTACCATACATTTTCCGAAGGAAATAATGTCTGAAACTCAAATGTATGACATTATTTAGTTATTTCAGTCCTGAGTGAAATCACAAATTTTATGAGGAATAGGCCAAAAATAGGAGGCAAAAATCTGGACATCTGAGAGGTATGTATACAACTGGGAGAGGGGTGTCATCACTCAGGGCTTGTCACACTTCTTCCCCAAATACTAGTTTATCCTCTTCTGGACAGATGACAAATGACTACAATTCAGACCACAGAGGATGCCCTGAGCTTGAGAGTTTCTCTAAATAAGGCAATATCTGGATAAAAAGATACAGACAGAAGAGAGATCCTGATACTTCTCTTCACTCTGATGCAAAGACTTCAGTATTTTAAAAACCCCTGTCCCGAAGGGATACTGAAGGAAAGAGATACACCTCCACCTCATCTTTTAAAGAGGGTGGACTGTATTCACCTAACTCAGAAGGCATTTTACAAATGGCAGATGAACATTGGGAACTGAGCAAGTGCACAACGGGTCTATGCCAGACATGACACGGAGTCATGAAAGGCCTTGTAATGACTTCAAACCATGTTTCCTAAGAGAAGCACACACATCCACTTGGAAAGATCCCATCAGAGGAGCATTGCATGCATGTCCAACTTTGCTGGTGGACCTTAATTTTCAGTGTTTTACTGTTAAACCATAAAGGAAAAAAATGCTTCCAAAATGTCGTCAGTCATTGCCAATGGTCCATTAAACCTGGAGGAGATGGAAAGATACATAAAAAGTTTACAAATTCCCAATCAGGAGTATTGTGCAACACAAAACTACAGTCAACATTCTCCAACTAAATAAGGTGCCACTCTAGCAAGCATTACAGCTCCAAAGGGTGATGAACAAAAAATTCACCTGATGCTCAGGAAGTTGGTTTAGAATGAAAAAGTTCTCCAGACAAACACAGCAAGACTTAATGGAAGAAGAGCAGAACAAATTAAACCATGTGACTCAAAACATTACAAAGGAAAGAGTTGCCCTGGAGATTAAATGGCAACTACTAAAACAGGTTTGTCTGCTGTAAATGAGATTATTGAAAGTGGAGACCTGTTCCAAATTTTAAAAGAATTATCACCCAGTAAGTTAAAATACTAGACTACTTATCTCACAGTGTTTGGTTTTTAGTTCAGCCCATCTAGGGTGCCTTCTGTATGGAGTCTTCATGTCCTCACCCCATGTCTGTATGGGTTTTTACCAAGTGCACTGGTTTCCTATCCCATTCCAAAGACATGCAACAGGTGAAATGACAATTCTCTACACTGCCCATAGGTGTGTACTATAAGTAAGTGAGTGAGTGAGCACGGATTTTGTGATACACTGGTATGCTATCCACTGGTATACTATCCATGATTACTTAATCAGACATGTGCCAATATATGGTCTGGCTCCACTAGGACCATGAACTAGATAGTGTGAATATCTAAGAGCAAACAAATGAATAAAAATTTCACAGGACTTATCCCATCCCAATTAGATTATTTAATATTGCATCCAGAGCCTCAAATGCAGTTTAGTCTGATCAGTTTTCTTATTGATCTACATATGCACATCTGATGGCTACAAAAAAGTTTCACCTATTTTGCTTGCAGGGCATCACTGATTTTCCTTGACCTTAGGGTATCAGTGTTATATGACTTTGTACAAAGTTTTTCATTTATAACTAAGTAAGAAAGATATTTGAAGAGCGTTCAAACAGGGTCTATATCACAACGTCAAACTTACAAAAGTTCGATCGTTGTAATATCGAACCCTTATGTCCGAAACCCAACAAAACCAAAAGCACAGAACAGCGATTATTTTTTTCACAGGGAAAAAAATCGCTGTTCCGTGACAAAAAAAAAAAAAAAAAACTTAAAACTGTGCCCCCCACACCCCCCTACTTAAATATACCAACTCCGAAATCGCACCACAGCGGAGGAAATAGCAAAGCCCCGAAAACAACCCACCGAATTTTTTTTTCCCTGGGAAAAAAGTCGATGAGCTTTGGCTTCGCTATTTTCCACTTTCGGACTTTAGGGTTCGATATTACAACGTTCAAACTTATTTTAGTTCAACGCTGTAATATAGACCCGTTCAAACCAAACAGAAATGTATGCATATTCAGTAGGTTTATGTACACTGATACATGCAATAGGAAGGGTATGGATTTTCAGTGAGCCAAAGGAATGCTAAGAAATGAGTTATAAAAAAAGTAACTTTGTTGGTACAAAGAAAGGACTGAGAAAGGTAGTGAGGGTTTAACAACAGAAGGCAATAATATTATGAAACCTCTACAAATGTGGTCCATTAACATTTACTGGAAAAGATTTTGGTTTAATTAAACTAGTAGTAGTATTTGCCCATCAGCTACACACTGAACTGTTCATAATTTCCCTACATTTATACATCATTGCTGGAATGGGGCCACTACACTACAAATGTTTTGTATGTAAATATATGGGTGTTTGTGTGTTACAATGTTAAATGTGTAATGCTGCAAATGATTCCCTCACAGCAAGAGGTTGTCTCATTCGATTCTTGGCTGGGCTTGGCAGTGCCTTCTGTGTTGAGTCTGCATGTCCTCCCCACGGTTGGGTAGTGTTCGAAAGACATGCGTGCGTAAATGGGCGTGCTTTCGTTGAAGGTTGGGCGTCGAGCTGGCACCTCAGCGTTTCGTAAAAATCTACTGCCAATCATTAGTGGACTGGAGTTCCGCTGTGGTGACCCCTTACCAGGGAAAGCCGAAAGACAAACAACAACAACAACAACTGAAAATGTATGCAAATTGTGTTACTAAGGCTGACAGGAAGTGCACAATCGTATGCATTTTTGTAATTTAAAAGCAGATATAGAATTACATGACAAAAAATATGCAACTGCTTAGCTGTAAGATTTTAGTCGTGGCTATAACACAGCCCTTCTAGATTTTGAACAAATACTATTATACGGCTCACATTCCAACTAGCCTTTTTTTTCCCCAGTAAGCAAGTGAAAACTCTACTACTGTCACAAGTTCAACGAAATGCAATTCTCAGACAAAGACAGTTACTGTTAAACTGACTACAAACCTCACATACAGCATTTCTGGCTACAAAATGGAGCATCTAGAAAGGTTTATGCAACTTGCATGTTAATTTGAATGGAAACATTTAGCAACTTCAGAAATGCTTTTCTCCTAAGTCTGATGACAATTCTGTCAGACCGAATTTTCTTATTGCTGTAAAGATTAAATGGCAACAATAGATGCTATCGATTCTGGCTGCACTGAACACCAGTTTAACATGATAACTGAGGGAATAGGTGGTGCCCAAACTACAGTACAAGTCAAAACAAATGGTTTTCTAAGAAGTATAAATCACATGGGCCACTTGACTAAAATGCTTGATTTGAATGCAAGACTTTAAATACAAAAAAAAAAAGCTCTCCGCCCACCAATTTAAGAAATTATTTTCATTCATTTATATGGGATTCAGTGCTTGCAGAAAGAGCCAGAACAACACATAACACAAAAGACAAAAATTCCTTGCATTCAAGATGCAGACTTCAACGGACTCAATCTCATCTTTCACAAGAAAGGCTGACTCTGACTGTATGATAGTCAAGAAAGTGCTATTTCATTACTCATTTCAGAAGACAGGAAAGAGCCATAAAAAACTAATTTAAAAAATAAAAAAGTTTTTATATTTCTCTCTTTCTCTTTATATACGATACACACATAACGTGTGTGTGTATGTATGTATGTATATATATATATATATATATATATATATATATATATATATATATATGTGTGTGTGTGTGTATGTATGTATATATACACACACACACACATCATATATAGTGCACAAACGGACTTGTGCAGTGGTAGTATTACGAGAAGGACTTTTGCAAAGTAAACTACACTTTAGGGTTAGGACAGGGCTAGGACGCTTTACTAAGTTGAAGCAGGAGGGAGGAGGCAAAGCCCTACAAAAAACCCTTCTCATAGGTTCATAGTTTCATACTAGGCTAACTGCCCTTGTGGGGCCATTTTAAGCCTAGTCAATTACCCACAGGTGAGACTCAAACCTTGTACCTTGTCTCTGTAAGCTAAACACCTTAACCATTATACCAACCTCCCACCCTCTGAAGTGTTCTCATAACACTATCACTATTCAGACAAATTTGAGAAGTTGAAGCACAACCTAGACCACTGGGTGAGGAATAGAAAATTTACACCACGCCTGGCACCCATGTCCTTTATGGACAAACATAGCTTATAAATGCCTGGCCCTCAATGTCTTGTTTAGATACAGGACACTATTATTCTTTCAGGAAAACTTGGCTAAGCTTAGAAAGACCCCTGGGTCTTTAGCCTAGTAGTGATCTATGAATTTATGAATGTGTGGTATGGTTGTGAGTAGTACATTTGATAAGAAACTTTTGTTTCCTTTTTTTGATGTGCTGTTTGTCACTCTATTGTGATGTTGTTTTTTTGTGTCATTAATTAGTTTGAGCATTGATTATATAATCATACATGCAGATAGACAAATTGTATATGCAGATAGGCACATATATATATACACACACAAAACAGATTACTACTGCACAAGCATTATCATCTGTCCCCTTTTCCTGTCTTTTCTACATGGGGTCGGGGTATTGTGTTAACTGTTGCCAACTCTCTCGATTCAGTGTCACACTCCTGCCTTCAACACTCATACCTGAATGTCACAGATCTTCTTTCACACAACCCACCTACCTCTTTACTGGACGTCCTTGTTTCCTCTTATCTTCTACCTGTTTGTCCAAAATCTTCCTCACCAGCTTGTCTGCTTTTCTGCATGTGTCCAAACCACCATAATCTATTCCCTTTGATCTTTTCTGCAATTGGAGCTACTTTGGCTTCTGCTCTTATGTCCTTATTTCTTCATCTGTCCCACAGTGTGCATCCTACCACCCTTCTCAGGCACTTAATTTCCATCACCTCTAGCTTCTTCAGCTGTTCTGCCTTTATTGCCCAGGTTTCTGTACCATACAGTAGTACTGGTCACACCACTGTCTTGTATACCTTACTTTTCAGCTTCTTTGGCATTCTTTTGTCATAGACTATACCTGACGTTCTATGCCAGTTGGCTCTAGTTCTAGCTTTGACCTCTTCAATCAGACTTCCCTTTTCCTCAACCACCCCTCCCAGATACATGAAGCTGATTACCTGTTCCACTATCTTCACTTCCATCTCTATTCTCTGCTTCTTCTAATTTCCCCAATTTGCTGCCATTACCACCATGTTATCTGTGCTTAGTTTCATCCCATGTGCCTGCAGTTTTGTATTCCATTCTCCTATCCTTTGTTGATGTTCTAGCTCAGAGTCAGCCTGTAATTCCACAATGTCTGCATACAGCAACTTTGTTGATCTGTCCCCTCCAACCTCTTTGCTAATGTAATCCATCACCAGTATGAACAGCAGTGGGCTCAGAGATGAACCTTGGTGTACACGCACTCCCATTGGGAACCCCTTTGTGAGGCTGAACACTGTTTGTACTTGAGTCATTGGGTCCTTGTACATAGCCTACACTAATTTTACTAATGTTTCTGGGACTTCAAACAACCGCAGTACTGCCCAGATCAGCTTTCTTGGGATCTTGTCATATACTTTCTCCAAGTCTAGGAATGTCCAGCTGGACTCTCTCGTCATCTCTAGCTTCTTCTGAGAGTATCTGTCTCACTGCAAACATCAGGTCTATTGTTCTGCATCCTGATCTGAATCCGAACAGTTCATTTCCCATCTTACTTTCTACTAGTCTGCGTATCCGTTTATCAATCACCCTCTCTCAGAACTTTCATGCAATGTGACAGGAGTTTGATGCCTCTATACTGCCCCACAGTTGTGGATGTCCCCTTTGTTCTTGTACACTGGCACGAGTATGCTTATTCTCCAGTCATCTGGGATACGCCTTTCTCTCCACACTGCTATCAGTACTCTCAGGAGCCACTTCTCCCCATCTCACCCAGCATCTTTATCATATCTGCTGTGACCTCATCTGAGCCTGCTGCTTTCCCTAATTTCATTTTCCTTAGTGCTGTTCTTACTTCTTCTAGGGTGGTCTCCTCTTCTTCTCTCACGGTAGGCTGTTTCTGGGGCAGTGCAGCTTCTGTGTGGTTTTCTGTATTGTGCACAAGCACTACACAGAAATTGAAGTTGTAGGAATGAAACTCGGGGTTTACAGGATGTAGTTTATTTCACATTGCACTGATAAGCAGCTTATTTAAAGCCAAATAAATGTAAGCTACAGAGGAATGTGTTTCAAACTTACTTTAAATACTTAGCAAAGTTTTCTATTTCCCAGGTTATCCCAACTATCATGAGTTACTAGATTACATAATGTATTTTATAACCACTATGATCAGCAATGCACTACCAAAAGTACAATTCCAGTATGCAGGACCATTCACCCAAAACGGCAACATCTTACCAGAAAACTTTGCTTGTTGAGCACAAAGTAGTACAAATAATATTTACAAGCCGTGAAAGTATAGTTGTTTAAGTAAACTTCACACAACATTAGATTTTCTAATAGATCACTGTTGTACTGGCCTAAGCTATTCGGGTTATGTCCTGCCTAGGATATGACTTATGCAATTGTACTATTTTCAACATTAAATCACTATTGCAGTAACCTGCATTACTTGGGTAACTTACCATGGCTTAGGAGCATACAGGAAGGAATTCAAGAAATCAGGACACTATGGATAATGGTCCTAGCAAAGTTTACTCTGGACCCAGAAAAAGGATCCAAATTACATTGCTTTGTGAACATATGTGCAGAGGACCTAGTTCTACAGTCCAACTCTTTCCAGAAAGTCACAGAAGTGGTCAAGTGCTGTTTTTACATTTTATTTCACTTTGTGGATATTGGATATTCTTGACCTAGTATTTGCTTGTGCAGAAGAAGAGAAAGCCCTGGTAGAGTAGGCCTGTCTGGAAGTACCCCGTTATGATAGGAATAGCAAAAATATAACAAGAGAAAAGCATCTAGAAACTATCCGTTTAACACTGGCTGTCCTTTTTTCTTACCTTCAAAGGAGAAAAACAGCTCATCCAAGCAGTAATGGAGCTGCCTGTGAGCATCCAGAGTATGCAGGTTTTTTTTCTCTCTTGTTTTTAGCTTCTGAAAAGAATACAGGAAGATTAAATACTTAGCAAAGTTTTCTATTCCTCACATTACCCCAACTATCATGAGTTACTAGATTATAAAAGTAATCTCCATGCCACCACACAGCATTCCTCGCTTATACAACATGCAGATGATTCAACGCTCATTTGTTCAGCACCATCAATCATCACTCTACAACAACTCAGTCAGGAATCTTTTACCTCTGTCAAAACATGTATCACTCAAATCCAACTTATCCAACCCTAATAAAACTAAATTGCTACTTTTCACCCCCAACAAAACCATGTCTACCCCTCTATCCTTCACTATCTCTTCCAAAAACGGTACCATTATCTCTCTCCCTCTGACCACACCAAACTCCTAGGCGTTGAAATTGACAAAAACCTACTTTTCGACATCCATATTTCACAAACAATCAAAAAGGTCCATAAAAAATGGGAACACTATATAGACACAGAAAATCCCTCACAAAACAAGCTCGGATTTCCCTTGCACAAACTCACTTACTGTCCACTCTAACATATGGCGCTCCCATCCTCACCCATGTCAGAAAACTTGACCTTGTCAGACTTTAGTTATGTTATAATAAAATTACCAAGTTTTGATAATAACTCCACCTTCAGAACCCACCACTGCCAGGCTCTAAGGGATCTACAATGGTTAGAACTTCTCCAACTACTAAACTATTACCAGTTGTCATTGCCTACAATGTTGTCAGACATCCTGAAAAAAACTCCTCACCCTCTATAATACAAATCGTATCTCTAGTCTGTATCTCAAAGGCTAACAATACCACAGGAAAGGTTCTGTTCTCTCACACCATTGCTAGAATCTGGAATAACCTCTCTTCTCCTCTGATTTCGGCCCCTACTCTTATCCACTTTAAGAACTCACTTAGATCACACTTAATGGAAAAATGGATGTGCCCTTGCACCATATAATTCCTTTTGTTTCGCTCACTCCATAAGCTCACTGCCCATCATAACCACTGTAAATATTTCTTTATAGTTTTATTGAAACTTATTGCATGAATATTTTATGCTTACATATGTTTTTGTACATTTATCTTTTTGTATTTCCATATTTGCTTATATAGTTATCTCTTTGTATTTCCATATTTGCTTATACAGTATTTCTTCACATTTTTTTTTCTCATGGTGTTCTTTTTGTCTCATAGTATGTTTTCAAAATTATTAATTAAGTCAGTTATTTCTTGCTTACTGTGGAACTTTTCTCCCTGGGCCTATGCTGAAAATGGACCTGTGTCCAGTTGGACCACCCTGGTAAACAAATATACAATAAAAAAATAAAAATAAAAATGGGCTAGCTTAAGGTGAAATCGGAAACCACTTTAGGCATAAAATAAGGGTCTATATTAAATCAGCGAACGCTTAAAAAAGCGAATGCTGATTTATTGAACCCATGTAAGCGAAAGCTTACAATCCCAAACACTCGGAACAGCGATTTTTTTCCCCAGGGAAAAAAATCGCCGTTCCACAAAAAAAAAAAAAAAATAAAAATAAAAACTTCAAAACATTACATAAAGTGGGGGGGGGGGCTTTGCCGCCCACACACCCCCTACTTAAATATACCAACTCCGAGATCACACTTCAGTGACAAAAATGGCAAAGTAATGGAGGCGGCCAAGCAATTTCTTTCCAAGGGAAAGAAATCGCTTAAATGCCGTTTCGCTATTTTGCTGTTTCGTGCTTTCAAGTTTGATCAAGATGCATTTGAAAGATTACATCTTCGATTATATAATAGGAACCCTAAAATAAGACTGCTCTCAAAGAAATCCTGCCTAAGTGAAAAATGAGATAGGGATGGCTTACCTTATAGCAGTTTTCCAAGTCACGAACCTCAAATCAGCCTGATGAGCAGGTTCAAATGAAGTAGTTCCTAGCTCTTTAACTACACGGTTAAGATCGCAAGGAGGAGCCATGTGTGTGTTCTATGTGAATGGATATTTAAAACTCATTTATAAACTGCTAGACTTCAGAACTGATACAATGGGGGAAGATGTGGGGGGATCTATGGACAGATAAGCAAAAACAGCTGAAACATGAATCTTGATAAACAAGTAAGAAAGGCCAGAGGAAAAGTCTTACAAATAATCTAGAAGTACAGGCATCCAAGCCTTAAATGAGTCCTGGTTCTTAGAATGGCACCAACTAGAAATTCTCTTCCACATACACATACGACTTTCTAGTGGCAGGTTTTTAGCCTGCTTTAGTACCTGCTGCAAATCCTCAGGAAAAAATGGTACCTAAAGAGTATCAACTCTATCATCTAGGCATTAAACTGAAGCATTTCCAGGCTGGATTGCATCAAACAACCAGTGCATTGTGTTTGTAAATCCAGCCTGTGAGGAAGCTTGTGGCAATTGCCCTTGGCCAATTTCAAAAGCAGGAAGAACCCCTGCTGCCCGTGCCAAAAAGGAATCACCACCACTATCTTTGGAAAGTCCTTCTGGAACTTCAGAAGAACCTTGGTGCCACTGGAAAGGATAGAGAAGCATGAAGAAACATTGACATATATGGAATGAGACTGCATCTGTATTCCAGGGCTGTTTGCAAGGTAATCCTTTAGCAGAATTTGTCTTTTTTTGAAAGGAGGCAAACAGATCTATCTGAAGTGTTCCCCAGAGATGGAATAACATCATGGAGTATAATTCTATTTCAGAGGGTTTGTCCTAGTCCTGCTCAACTTGACTGCTACTATATTTAGCTATACGTGGCCCAAAGAGTCAAACTGAGCTGACTTACCACTTCCCAGATCATCATACCAAGTTTGCAAAGAGGGTAAGATGATGCTCCCTTGTTTGTTTACATGCTGCATCACCATGCTGTTATTTTGATTGAATTGAAGAGGTCCTGGGGACAAGTGGGTGACTCCACATCAACCAGCAGACCTGTCACCAGTGTGGTGCCACAGGAGTCAGTGCTGGGACCCCTACTGTTTGGTATACACTTCTCAGAAGTTTAAGTCAAAACTAAGGGGCTGTGGCTGACCAAGTTTGCAGATGACTGCAAACTGGGTGCAATTATCGTATCCCCAAATGATGTCAGTATACTTCAGGAGGGGCTTACACAGACCAATGACCAATGCCTTAGTCACGGTCTCACACTAAATGCAAAGAAATGCATCATCATTCCCTTTGGTAAAAACAATGTGCCTTCACACTATCAAATTAACAACAATACCCTACGTACCTACAAAATGGTAAGGGATCTGGGATCACAAGTAGACTGCGACCTTAACTTTGACCACCATGTGTCTACTGTAGTAAGGAAGGCTTTCTATACAGCACACTTGATTAGCAAAGACATTGCCTCTAGAGGTTATAACCCCTCTATACTCATCACTAATCAGGTCCGTAATTGAGTATAACACCCCTTTTAGCATGTACCGTACAAGCAACTGCAGCAACTGGAGAGACCTCAGAGGTTTCTAAAAAGACCAAGAGACTCCAGCATGTGCCTTACACAGACCGACTAAAGTCCCTGTCACTATATTCAGAATCACATAGACGTCTTAGGGAAGACTTATGCCTAGCATACAAAGTAATCTATGATCCAAACTTAATGAATTTGCTGCACATCTGTAAATCAAACGGGACTAGAGCTATCCATTCCAGGGAGATAAATATAGCCTGCAGCTTGAATAGGACGTGTTGGAGGGGCAAATTTGTCTCCCAGACACTGCCGCATCTTTGGAATAGGCTGCCAATTCATGTGAAGCAGAGCATCTCTATGATACTGTTCAAAAGGAACCTAGATGAGTGGATAGCGCACAGTAAATTATTATTGGGGATAGCGCTCACAACCCTCCTGGACGTGGGCAGTCATTATTAAATACAGTCCTGTGGGGTGTCCTGCCAAGGATAGCCATACATCTGGCTAGAATACCAAAGGCTTCATCTTATGCCATATATTCAACCATATGAGCTAAGCCCAAAGGTAGTAGGATGTAAATAAGGAATGTACAGGCACAAATTATCCAGGACTTTCTTGCACCAGATCAAGGTACTGAAGCACAAGCAACAGCTTACAAAATGTACATTACAAATGAAGAGGGGAAGGAACTCTCTACCTTAGCCAAGAACAAAACTAGGATAAAGCGACACAAGGAGAAGGAAGGTCCAATGTAATACTGCAACAGTGATCAGTTGGACATCTACTGTTGTAAGTTCTTACACAACTGTACTATGTCCATTCCAGAGCCCTTGCAAAAAGCCATAAGAGAAGGCAACTACTCTTGTGGAATGGGCTTTAACTAAACCAGGGAGCTGTTCTCCATGAAAAGGACAACAGAGAGAAATAGCCTTGGAAATCATGTTATAAATTGTTTACTTAGAAAATGGAAGGCCTTGTATGTTGTTTTGAAAGGAGGTAATTAGCTGATCAAATTCTTGGTTTTATAAATGTAAAGTCTCAGTTGCCAGTGAACACCCAAAAAATGACAGTCCTTTTCCTTTGTTTTGATGAGATGGAAAAAGGTAGGAATGTTGATGGACTGATTAAAGAACACCTCATTAACCACCCTAGGCATAAAGGAAGGGTATATGCTAAGCATTACCCTGTCCTTGTGGAACATGAGAAAGGTGGAGAGACCATTAATTCCTGTAGGTCTGACACCCTCTTTGGTGAAGTCAGTGCTGCGAGCAAAAAGTCTTCCAAGTAAAAAATTTAAGAGATAGTGAAGAAGCGGTTTCAAAAAGAGCAAGGGTGAGTTTTTCTAAGACATAATTTGGATTCAAAAGAGGAGGAAAAGCTCTTCTTGGAAATCTAATGTGTAAGATGCCTTTCAAAAACTGACTGATCTCAAAACAAAAAGACGACGTGGATCTAAAGGCACACATGGCTGTCAAATTGTACTTTGACATAAGAAAATTCCAGTACAGAATTAAAAAACTCACACAAATAAGATAGAAAGTCAGGGATGCCCACTTGATAAGGGTCCTCTTTATTTTTATGGCACCAAAATGAAAATCTTTTCTATATGGAAACATAAGATTTTCTTGTGGCAGGTTTTCTAGCTTCCTGTAATACCTGGAGCATGTCCTTTGTAAACAGGTGCCTGAATGGAATTAAAATCTTATCATCCAAATGGTTAAACGTAGGGTTTGAAGATTTGGAAGAATTACAGAGCCCTTGTGTTCTGCAAGCAAGTTCATACTGTGAGGCAACTTGTGATGAGTGACCTGGCCAGGTGAAAAAGAAGCAGGAACCACTGTTGTATGGACCAAATGGGAGTCGCTCATAAGATTATGGGGGTTGTCCTTCTTGATTTTGAAAAGAACTTTGTGAATTGGGGGGGGGCTGCATAAAGGAATTTCCCCTTCCATGCGAATAACATGTAATCTGTCTTCCATACTACTGGGCATGGTATCCTGGAACACGACGACCAGAGCTGTCTGTTCTGAGTGGAGGCAAAAGTACTACCTGGACGATCTCTGTTTAACGTTCATTTGTGAGTGCCTGTCTGGATCTAATCAATGAATCTGCCACTGTCCTTCTCCAAAGAGATGTACACTGTTTGATGGGCACACTAAACTGTATGGCAATACACCAAGCAACCATGGCTTGTCTGCAGAGGCAACAAGACTTTGTGCCCCTCTCCTTGTTTACATACCACATAACAGTGGTCTTGTCTGTGTAGATTCACAGAGGGCCTTTAGTCCAAAACTGGTTTGAGGACTGAAGTGTCAGGATGAGAGGGTGGCAATGATGAGTCCAAACTGACTTGAGATACCATGGATCTTTCTCATGTGTTGTCTGGCAAATAGTATCACAGGAATTGTCACTGCCATATACTAAAGGCCCTCAAACTCTTTCTTGCTGGGGTCACATCCAAAGGTAGAATGGACCGAAGATACTTGGAAGGGAAATGCGCAGTGGTGCAGCGGTTGCATTGTCATCACTACAAGAGGTTCTCTGGTTAGATTCTCAGCTGGAATGCCTTCTGTGTGGAGTCAGCATGTCCTCCCTGCGTCCGTGTGGGTTTCCTCCAGGTGCTCCAGTCTCCTTCCACATTACAAAGACATGCACCTGGAGCGATTCTCCCCAGGCCTCCGCTGAAAATTGGCTTTGTTCTAAGTTGGACTTTCTTGGTAAACAAATGTTAAATAAGTAAATAAAAAAAATAAATGGACTTTATCTGGAGGAAGGTAAGCTGTCACAAAGTGAGTATTGAGTTTGTATCCACTGAAAACCAAGTCCTGGGATGGGGTCAGAGAATTTTTGAGGTTTAAGACAAATCCCAGACAGTGTAGTAGATCTATTGTGAAGTGCAAGTCTTTCAGCAGAGCCTCCTTTGAAGGTGACTGAATGAGTTGATCATCCAGATAAAGAAAAATGTGAATCCCTTGAAGTGTGTAAAAAGCAACGATAGGTGCAAGACACGGTCAATACCCTTGGGGTACTGGAAAGACTAAAGGGTAAAGCAAAAACCTGAAAGTGAAAAAAGGAATACAACAGCTTAAGAATTTGCTGCAGTTTGATAAATGGAAATATGCAGGTAGGGGTTCTTTAAATTCATTGTTACCAGATAAGCTTGAGGAAGGATCACTGGGAAAAAGGACTGAAAGGTCAACATTTTGAAACTTGGAATACTGGGGAAAAAAAGAGTTGAGATGTCTAAAATGTGTTTCCAATTGCCCTTCTTTCTGGGGATCAGAATAATTTTAGAACAAAAGCCTCTTCCCAACTGGCAAAGAGAACAAACTTTAATGTTCCATGAGAAAACAGATCCCAAAAAAGAGAGAAGATGAACGGTACCTGGTTTTAAGAAGGATTAGGAAATGTTGATCTACCTGAAGGAGTAATCCAAAACATCTGGTAATCTTTTTTGATGATGGAAAGGACCCATCTGTGTGTTAATGATTCCCAGAGAGGACGAGACAAAGAATTTGGGAAAGGGCAATGCAACACTTTTCCAAGTAGGGGTGCAGAGGAGGACCAGTCATAAAATGTCTGGCTAATTAGGAAAGGGAGGCTTAAGGTCCATTGGTATCTTGGTACTTTTTTCTGGAATTTTTTACTTTTTGAAAAAAGGGGCCAGCCTTGGAAGGGTAGTTCCCCTGAAACTTTGGCACAGGAGATAGAAAAATGTGTTTAAAATCTTGCATATCTTACGTTTTTCTCTCTCATTCCCTCTCATAAACTTCTGAAGATGCATACAGCAGTGTTACATGCGACAAAAATAGGACATGCTGGCAAGACAGATTTGCTCTTCAGAGGACCCCCATTCTCTGAAATAGGCTCCCCATCAATGTCAAGAAGAGACTGTCTCTTTCTCTCCAAGTATAACCCTGACCAGCGGATGGGAAATTGGAAATTCACCCCAGGTCTGGTCCCCATGTCTTCGATGGACAAACAGTCAGTAAACTATGTCCAAACTAACATAACCTCTCCATATAATCTCTAGCAACTTCCTAACATACCCCCTCGTAATATAAATGCCCAAGAGACAAAGAGTCACAAATGAGTAGTGCGGCTAGGCTTACAAAAGTCCTAGTGGCAGTTAGTCTCATATACACCATGAACCTATGTACAGTGGATATAAAAAGTGTACACACCCCTGTTAAAATGCCAGGTTTTTGTGATATAAAAATGAGACCACAATAAATCATTTCCAAACTTTTCCCACCTTTAATGTGACCTATAACCTGTACAATTCAATTGAAAAATAAACATATCTGTTAGGGGAAAATATAAAAAAATAAAAAAACGTACAATACACTGGTTGCATAAGTGTGCACACCCATAAACTAATACTTTGTTGTGTGCACACACCCTTAAACTAATATTTTGTTGAAGCACCTTTTGATTTAATTACAACATTCATTCTTCTTGGGTACACACCTGCCATCAATTAGAGAGACTCTGATTAACCCCAAATAAAGTTCAACTGTCCTAGTAGAATTTTCCTGACATTTACTCAGTTGCCTGCTTCAACAAAAGCCATGGTTTGCAGAGAGCTTACAAAGCTCAAAGGGATCTCATTGTTGAAAGGTATCAGTCAGAATATGGGTACAAAAAAATTTCTACAGCACTGGATATACCAGGAAACACAGTGAAGACAGTCATCAAAAAGTGGAGAAAATATGGGACAACAGTAATGTTGCAAAGAACTGGACAGCTCTCCAAACGTGATGAAAAGACAAGATGAAAACTGGTCAGGGAGGCTGGCAAGAGACCTACATCAACATTGAAGGAGCTGTAGGAATTTCTGGCAAGTACTGGTTGTGTACTACATGTGACAACAATCTCCCGAATTCTCCATATCTCTGAACTATGGGGTAGGGTTGCAAGACAGAAGCCTTTTTCTTACACAGAAAAACATCCAGGCCCAGCTAAAATTTGTAAAACAATGCAAGTCTCCCAAAAGCATGTGGGAAAATGTGTTATGGTCTGATAAGACCAAGGTTGAACTTTCTGGCAACAATTCCAAAAGGTACATTTGGTGCAAAAAAAACACTTTGCATCACCAAAAGAACACCATCCCCACAGTGAAGCATGGTGGTGGCAGTATCATGCTTTGGGTTTGCTTTTCTTCAGCTGGAACTGGGGCTTTAGTCAAGGTGGAGGGAATTATGAAAAGTTCCAAATACCAGTCACTTTTGGCCCAAAACCTTCAGGCATCTGGTAGAAAGCTGAAGATGAAGAAGAATTTCTCCCTTCAACATGACAATGATCCCAAGCATACATCCAAATCAACAAAATAATGGCTTTTCCAGAAGAAAAAATAAAGTTTTGGAATGGCCCAGCCAGAGGCCAGACCCAAATCCAATAGAAAATCTGTGGGATGACCTGAAGAGGGCTGTGCAATAGAAATACCCTTGCAATCTGACAGATTTGGAGCACTTTTTCAAGGAAGAGTGGGCAAATATTACCAAGTCAAGATGTGCCATGCTAATAGACTCTTACCCCAGAAGACTGAATGCTGTAACTAAATCAAAAGGTGCTTCAACAAAGTATTATTTTAAAGGTGTGCACACTTATGCAACCAGCTTATTGTACATTCTTTATTTTTTATATTTTTTCCCCTAACACATTTTTTGTTTTTCAATTGAATTGTACAGGTTATAGATCACATTAAAGGTGGGAAAAGTTTTGAAATGATTTATTGTGGTCTCATTTTTTTATATCACAAAAACGCGGCATTTTAACAGAGGTGTGTAAACTTTTTATATCTAGTTTAAGCAATCATACATTTATATAAATGAAAACAAACCACACTAACACAATCCTAGTTGCAAGCATTTTACATCATAAACCATACTGACACACTCCCCAGTTGCAAACATTATACATCACTTATCTACTCAATCATTTTCATTCAAAGCTCATTGAAGTCCTGCTTTCTTTTAAACCTCATTCCTCCCCTGTATGTATTGGTCCCACAATTCCCATTTTTTCCTATGTAGTTTGCTCCAACGCTTTTCTAAAGATCTCAATTCCAGTTTTTGATTTCTGTTACTATATTCACTACTTCTAATATAGTTGGTTTAGATTATGATTTCCATTTTCTAGTAATTGCTTTTTTTGGCAGCCACCATAATTAGACACAGCAAGGCCTTACCACATCTAGGCAATTCTGATTCAGTATCCTAATTCAGAAAAATCATCTCCCTCATCACACCAATTTGCCCACCCAGCATCTCCAATAGTGCATCCCACAGGGAATCCTTAAAGTCTGCCAACCCACTGCACTCCCAGAAAATGTGTCCCCCCCAAATACCACATTCAGAAAAATCCTGCCAAAATGAACGGGCAGTTTTCCATCATTTCTCCTGCCAACTAGATTGATATGGGCATCTTCAGGCAATGTAAGAATTGCTTCACATATACCGACAACCATTTACTACTAAAGCAAACTAGCACCCTATGTGAGAGACGCAAATACACCGAGGAACTGGAGTCAGTTCTCTCACGTTAAAACAAACTAGACATCAAACAGGTTGTCAGCACACATGCTTCACCTCTCACACAAAATAAGGTCACGACAAATAAACCCACATATGTGGAGGTACTCACTAAAAGCCTACCAAAAGAACAGAGATCTCCCAAACACAGACCATCCACAATCACCACTAAGCAAAAAGAAACCACTAAGCATATCAGCACACACACACGTGTCTCAACAAATAAGCCCTAAGGCAAAACACATCAAATGTCTTGGTCATAGGCAACCCTACAAAGAGATGTCCCCTTCATCAGACTGAACAAGGAGAAGGTCACGATCAGCTGTCTATCAGGTGCCAGGATCCGACAAATCAAGCATGCACTCAAGTTACTCAATGACAAGTACCGTTATGACTTTGTCAAAGTCCTTGTTGGAGTGAATGACTTGAGACGTATCTCTCTGGACTATATGAAGAGAGACATGACAGAACTATCTTATTATGTGTCCCAGACAGGTATGTCCCTAGCCCTAACCAGTATCCTTCCCTCACCCAGGATGATGCTACAATAGAAACAAAAAATGATTGACTTCAACAACTGGCTTAGCTTCTGGTGTCAGTTCAGGGGGATCCAGCATCTGCCAGACTGGGAGGATATCGTAGACAGACCTTACTGCTTTGCTAGAGTTGGTCTGCACCTGTCCCCCCCTAGGCTTTTGGATACTGGCAAAGGTCACTGCCTCCCCCATAGTGCCCTTTTCAGGCAATGTCAAAACAACACATTTTCCAAAGTAATAAAATCAAATCAAGAGAAACTAAGGGTCATGCTCTTAATGCCAGGAGTTTAAACATGAAACTGCACTCCCTGGAAGCACTCTTTACCTTGGAAGATGCTGACATCTGTGCTGTTAGTGAGACATGGCTCAAGGCTGCTGAGAGCACCCCGGTCGTGCAAGGCTACAATGCCTTCCACACATTCAGACCTCAAATACAGTGGAGGATGCTGACATCTGTGCTGTCAGCGAGACATGGCTCAAGGCTGCTGAAAGCACCCTGGTCGTGCAAGGCTACAATGCCTTCCACACATTCAGACCTCAAAATGAGTGTGAAGGACCCAGGTGCATCCATCTTCATTAAAACTAAATACACTTTGAGACTCATCAAAAAGCATGACACTCTCGGCTACTCAATGTCCAACTAACTATTGGGAAAGAACCATACCACATCATTGCTAGCTATAGCTCTCCTACCATTAGCCAGGATAAGCACACTGCCTACATCTATTTACTGGAATCTCGCCATACAGCCCAACACCTTAGTCATGGGAGATTTCAACTATCCTTCCATAAACAGGGGACATACACGAGCAAAAACACATTCGCCCACAGGTTCCTGGACTTTGTTAACACAAATGCTCTGAAACAGACAGTCTGCAACCCCCCTAGGGACTCTAATGTTCTGGACATAGTACTCACCAATGGGGGGGTTCCACATGGACCTCCGTGGTTATGTCAGACACAAATCAGTTTAGTTTGAAGTAAATAGTGTGGAAGGCAAAGGAACAAAAATGATACAAAACTTTACTAAAGCTAACTACAGCCTACTAAGTGATGGTACAAAAAGCTTCATATCACCCACAATCTCAGATAACAATGCTTACTTTGCAGAAGTGTATGCAAATGCCCTTTACAAACACTTAATCGACTACATAAACTCTGCTGTGCCTGAACGGATCAAAACCAGATCTTCCCATAAAAACAAGCCACTGTGGTGGACTTCAAGTATAAACAGATTTTATAACAAGAGGAAGAAACTGTTGTCCAAAAAGCAAGAGGGATATCACTCTGCAGAGGAGTTCCCTCCTAAGCCTAAACAAGAAAGCTGGAAATCTTGTAAAGTCTTCTAAAGCAAATTACAAAACTAAAATTCCATCCCTAGGCAAAGAAAATCATAAGGCATTCTTTAACTACGTCTGAAGTCTAAAAGGGAATGCCCTGCTATCTGCTGAACTGTTTGTAGTTGGGCTCACTCGTACTACACTGCAAGATATCGCCAGCCTGCTAGCTGACAGATTCAATGTAAACTTCATCCCCCCTATCGTATTCCAAAGCATATCTGACACCAGCCCTCTGCCTAGTATCAACAGAAAGCAGGTCATCTCTGCATTCATCAAGGCCAAAAACCAGGCCTCAGTGGGACCAGATAATATCCCAGGTTGTTTACTAAACAATCTGGAACAAGACTTAGTGGACCCACTTGACATTCTCTTTAATCATAGCTTGAGAACTGGCTATGTTCCTGCAGAATGGAGGACAGAAACAGTAATTCCCCTGCACAAGGGGGGGGGGCATCAACTGACACTGGGAACTACAGACCCATAAAGTCTAACCAGCCTCATCTGCAAAGCCACAGAAAGAATTATCATGGACCTTATCAAAAAGGACAAAGGCGACTTCCGGATGCTGGAGCCAACCCAGTTTGGCTCCATTAAAGGTAGCTCATGCTTATTCAACCTGGTAGACTTATTTGAGAATGTCACCAAAGCCATGGACAAAGTTAAGACAGTACACACAGCTTATCTCGACCTTAGCAAAGCTTTCAACACAATCCCCAACTCTGGCATCATTCAGACACTCTCCCAGCTGGGGATTAACCCTTATGTTACTAGATGGGTAGCCAACTGGCTCATTGACAGAACACACACTGTCAAAATTGGTGACAAAATGAGATTTCCAAGAAGGCTGCACATTGAGTAACAGCTTAGCTCTAGCTCTCCTAGTGTGAAAACAGAACCTCAACAGAGAAGGCCAGTAGACTTTTGTGTTTATGGGTACATTTCAATAACTGGCTAGTAAGTGCACTGCCTGGATGCCAGGAAAAAAAGAAATGCAGAGGACCTGGAAAAAATCAGCCACAAAAAGTGGGGAAGAAACACCGACTAGGGAAATTTCTGCAGGTGTTCAGCAAAAAGCAATGCAATCTCCAGACATGACTTCCAGTATCCTAGAATAAGATAAAAGATGACTGCACACAGACCTGGATAAAATAAACAAAACACTGAGAGAATATATCAATACAAACAACAAAAGGCTGGGAAAAATGGAAGACACTTTACATAGATATTCAGATCAGGTGATAAAGCTGCAAAAATCAGAGGCTGAAATTAAAAAAAAGGCTGGCTGAATATGAGACTGCTCAGGAAGAGATATTTCAAAAAATAATAGAATTAGAGGACAGAGCACATAGAGAACCTAAGATTTTCAGCTAAACCACAGAAGCTGGAAGGAACAAACTGCATTAATATTACAAAATCACAAATGAGCAACTGGACTGGTATTCCACAGCAGAAGTTGTTAGTTGAAAGGACACATCATATGTACACTCCAAACCTGGCCATGAGAAATCAACTTAGACCTTTAATAGTAGAGATGCAATCTTACAAGCAGGAGTTGTTTCTGACAAAATTGTGGCAGAAGGACAAACACTAAAAGTGGGAGACAGCAGAGTGTATGGAGAATGATTACTCATTGGACACCAGGCAGAACAGGCGTAAATTCATTCCACTATTCTGGGAATATTGAGATGCAGATGTGAAATTCAATAAGCTGTACCTAGCTGTCTTCCAAGTATTCTTCCCTGTAGGCAAACTAATTTTTGATGAAGTACATGCTAAGGAGGAAATACAAAACTTTGTCCAACAAAAAGTGAGCTATGAAACAGAAGGCGATTCTGTTTCTTGCTCTTCTGGTAATAAAGACCACAGAGAATCTGTACCTGTGAAACATTTTCCAATGTTTCAACAGAAAACTTTGGAAAGAAAGAAGGGAGCACGAGAGCTGACTAGAAGAATCGTGAGTACTTTGGAAATGAAACAGAGACAGGATTTGGGAAATGAAGATGAACAGTAATAAAACCAGTAACAATGTGGGATTACAATGCAATAATTCTATTTGTGAAATAAGACAGAACAATCTGTAAATATTGGACTTTTTCAGAATTTGTTGGACTTGTGGGGGACTATTACGAAGAAGCCCTACTTCATGTTATTAATGTTCAGAAAAATGCTTTGGGGAGGGGAAGAGAGGGGAGAAAGTTAAATTTTAAGTAAAGAAAACTTTTTTTTTCTTAACAGTACAATTTTTGTAGTACATGGTTTTCTTTGCATGCTATAAAGTGACATTTTCCCACTTATTTTTAAGTGTAAATAGATGCTGCTGTTCTTTTTTCCCTTTCTTTCTCCCTTCTCTCTTTCTTCAAGTGTAGGCACTGCATTGTAACAAAAAATAAGCTGGGTTAAAACAGCATTACAAAAGAAAATAGTGTGCTTTATCTCATCCTTGCATGGGGGAATGACTGGATTAAGGACCTTAGATTGATTTAGTAACAAGTTTTAAGAGAAAACAAATAAATGAAATAGAATATTGAAAATTCAGAGGCTTTTTTCTAGCGAATGAATGTATGCTTAATAACGATTCTGTATCTGGCCCTCATGTCTCCATGGAAACAATCTGATAATGAGAAATTGGCTGTCTGGTTCGGTTCTCATGTCTCCATGCAGACAATCTGATAAAGAGAAATTGGTTACCGTCTGCTGAAGACGGGGGGGGGGGGTGACTAGGAGATAATGTTCTCTGAAAGCATTCAGGGGTTTTCCCATTTGGGAGAGCTATAAAGATAAGACAAAACCAGTTGGCACTTAGAAGAAGCATAGGCTGCACCATGCATCTTGGCATGGATAACCTTTCTTTTAGGTTAACTCAAATCTATAAGTGTGGCTGTCAGTTTGGGACATATGTTCCTGTTAGGAGGACAAAACTTCAACATTTGAAGATGTACATAGTTGTGTGTGCTAGAATTAAATGAATAGGTTTTAGGTTTTCAATAAAAAAAAAGTTTTGTAAGATATGACATAGGCTCAAATAGATATGACAAGAAACAACTATATAAAAGTTCAACCTGCCAAACACTGTATGCATGTAACACAAAAGCTGGAACTAGACATTTAACAAAAAAGGTGTTATACATAAAAGGTGGGAATAATAACTTTTAAATATAATGATCCTGTAATGTCTTTAAATGTCAATGGTCTCACAGATAAATGTAAAAAAGAAAGAATAGTAAACTACATTAAAAAATGCAGAGTGCAAATAGTTATGTTACAGGAGACACACTTGAAAAGAATGGAACATGTGAATTCGATAAAGAAAGGCTTTCAGGATGTTTATTCAGTGGAATACCCTGGACAAAGGAAAAGAGGAGTACTTATATTAACTGAAGAGGAGCTCCAACAGAGATAGAAGAGGATAAAAAATATAACAATAGCAGATTTGTAGTGCTAAGGGGCTACCAGTAAGGGAGGAAGATTAAATTGGCATGTAATTATATTCCACTATTATAATGGAGCTTAAGAAAATTCTGGGAGAAATAATCAGTTTTCAGCAAGGAATATTACTTGCAGGTGGGGACAGCAGTGAATATGTGCTTGAGGGCCCAGAAGGGAAAGTATGACAAAGGAGGGTAGATTTTGGAAGAGATTTGTGAAAATATTTGGCATGGAAAATGCAAATTCACTAATAGGAGTTTGGAGTGAATTTACATATTACTCCCCAAGATAGAAAAACTGGGCTAGGCTAGACAGAACAGGAACGTGTGCATTTAATTGAAGAGTAATGTCAAAACTGATAGATATGGATCAATGTGGTTTTGTGGAGGGAAGGCAAACATTTGACAACATTAACAGAACAATGATGATCCAAACGGAAGCAGAATGTAAAAAAATACCATTGTTGCTGATGGGTCTTGATGGAGAGAAAGAAATTGACAGAGTAAGCTGGAACTTTATGAGCTGGGCCCAATGGAAGCAATTGCATTTCCTGAAAAAAAATGTAAGGTTGATTAGGAGAATACATGAGGGATCGGAGGTGAAAATTAAAGTGGGTGGGGTCCTCTCTGATAATGTCTGCTTGAGCAGAGGAAGCAGGCAGGGGTGTCCTCTTTCCCCTTTGTTATTTGCATTATATTTAGAACCACTGGCAAAGATAATAAGGAACTCAGAAATTCAAGAATATAATTTGTATGGTAGTCAAAAAAAGCTGGCTCTATTTGCAGATTATATTACTTTATAATTTACAAAACCAGAAAGAGACATTACAGCGTTGTGGAACATTTTGAGACAGTTTCATACCTTTTAGCTTCATTCATTTTGTATCCTGAAAAGGTATGAAACTCTCTCAAAATGTTCCACAACACTGTAATGTCTCTTTCTGTTTTTGTAAATTATACAATAATATGCAATAGCAGTAAATTATGTACCCACACATGAACTGGTTCAGCAATATCTATATTTACTGGGAAATGATAAAATGAAGTATTTAGGAGTTTGGATTAAAAATGTTTCTGGTGTGACAGCTAAGGATATGTGGGAAGAGACTAAACAAAAGATAATACAAAAAAATGAGAAAATGGAAGCTTTGTTATATGGATATGGATAATAAGATACAAGCAGTTAAAATGTTTTAGTCCCAAAAGTGTAGTTAGGCAGCATAGGATGGTGGTTTGTAGGATGACATTGGTGATCAAGAAGAGAAGGAGGAGTGTGAGGGCAGCACCAAGGATCAAATGGTGGAAACTGAAAAAGGGTAATTGTGAGGTGGAGTTCAGGGATGAGTTAAGACAGGCACTGGGTGACAGTGAAGAGTTACCAAATAGCTGGGTAACTACAGCAGAGCTAGTAAGGGAGTTGGCTAGAAAGGTGCTTGGTATCACATCGGGACAGAGGAAGGACGACAAGGAGACATGGTGGTGGAATGAGGAAGTACAGGAGAGTATACGGGCAAAGAGGTTGGCAAAGAATAAGTGGGATTGTCAGAGAGATGAAGAAAGTAGACAGGAGTATAAGGAGATGAGGTGCATAGCAAAGACAGAGGTGGCAAAGGCTAAGGATAAGGCATATGAAGAGTTGTATGAAAGGTTGGACACTGAGGAGGGAGAAAAGGACCTGTACCGATTGGCTAGACAGAGGGACCAAGTTAGGAAAGATGTGCAGCAGGTAAAGGTGATAAAGGATAATGAGGGAAACATACTTACAAGCAAGGAGAGTGTGTTGAGGAGATGGAATGAGTACTTTGAGGGGTGGATGAATGAAGAGAATGAGAGGGAGAGAAGGTTGGATGATGTACGGATAGTGAATCATGAAGTACAATGGATTAGCAAGGAGGAAGTAATGATAGCTATGAAGAGAATGAAGAATGGAAAGGCTGTTGGCCCAGATGACATACCAGTGGAAGCATGGAGGTGTTTAGGTGAAATGGCAGTGGAGGTTTTAACCAGATTGTTTAATGAAATCTTAGAAAGTGAGAGGATGCCTGAGGAATGGAGAAAAAGTGTTTTGGTACCGATTTTTAAGAATACGGGTGATGTGCAGAGCTGTAGTAACTACAGAGGGATTAAATTGATCAGTCACAGCATGAAGTTATGGGAAAGAGTAGTGGAAGCTAGGTTAAGAAGGGACGCAATGATTAGTGATCAGCATTATGGTTTCATGCGGGGAAAGAGCACTACAGATGCGATGTTTGCTCTGAGAGTGTTGATGGAGAAGTACAGAGAATGTCAGAAGGAGTTGCATTGTGTTTTTGTAGACTTAGAGAAAAATTATGACAGGGTGCCTAGAGAGGAGTTGTGGTATTGTATGAGAAAGTCAGGAGTGTCAGAGAAGTATGTAAGATTGGTACAGGATATGTACAAGGGTAGTGTGACAGCGGTGAGGTCTGCGGTGGGAGTGACGGACGTGTTTAAGGTGGAGGTGGGGGTTACATTAAGGATCAGCTCTGAGCCGTTTTTTATTTGCATTGGTGATGGACAGGTTGACAGACGAGATCAGACAGGAGTCCTCGTGGACTATGATGTTTGCAGATGACATTGTGATCTGTAGTGAGAGTAGGGAACAGGTGGAGGAGACCCTGGAGAGATGGAGATATGCTCTAGAGAGAAGAGGAATGAAGGTCAGCAGGACTAAGACAGAATATATGTGTGTGAATGAGAGGGAGGATAGAGGAATGGTGAGGATGCAAGGAGCAGATGTGGCGAAGGTGGAGGAGTTTAAATACTTAGGGTCAATAGTTCAGAGTAACAGTGAGTGTGGAAGAGAGGTGAAGAAGAGAGTACAGGCAGGATGGAGTGGGTGGAGAAGAGTGTCAGGAGTGATTTGTGACAGACGAGTACCTGTAAGAGTGAAAGGGAAGGTCTATAAGAGGGTAGTGAGACCAGCTATGGTATATGGGTTGGAGACAGTGGCACTGACAAAAAGGCAGGAGTTTGAGCTGGATGTGGCAGAGTTAAAGATGTTAAGATTTGCACTGGGTGTGACAAGGTTGGACAGGATTAGGAATAAGTATATTAGAGGGTCAGCCCAGGTTGGAAGGTTTGGACACAAAGCCAGAGAGGCAAGATTACATTGGTTTGGACATGTGCTGAGGAGGGATGCTGAGTATATTGGGAAAAAGATGCTAAGGATGAAGCTACCAAGTAACAGAAAAAGAGGAAGGTAAGGTTTATGGATGTGGTAAGAGAGGACATGCAGGTGGTTGGTGTGACAGAGCAAGATGCAGAGGACAGGAAGAAATGGAAACAGGTGATCCGCTGTGGCGACCCGTAACGGGAACAGCCGAAAGAAGATGCTGAGTCTTATACACAGGTCATGCATATTTTTATCAACCAGAGGTGAAGTGGTGAATAGCAATTATTAAAGAGCTGAAGGACTTTGTCTGGGAGGGGAAGACGGCAAGAGTCAAGTGGGATAAGCGGATTCTTCTAGAAGAACAAGGAGTACTGGGATTACCCGATTTGAAGGGATATTTCATAGCTACACAGTTAAAGGCTCCTATATATAGCATAAGCAGAAAACCATAATTCAAAGTGGAAAGGGATGATGATGAATGGGAGAAACTCAAGAAACAAGGATAGACTGGATTTTTGGATGCAGGCAAGGAGAAAAGCAATAATCTTACAGAATATTACATCTATAAAGTAGCAGAAAGTATTCTAAGGACTAAGCTAACATGAGAATGGAGAAAGGAGATTCCGCTGACAGGCATGACTGCAATTAGGGATATAGACAATAGGCAATAGGGGGCTGGAATTAATTGGAGGAAACTGGCAAAGGAAGCAAGGTATTGGGAGCAAATGACCAGAGATAGAAAGATGACAGAGTAGGAAAGCACCAAGAATTTATTTGGACTGCAGTTTAGAGATTGCTTTCCCTATCAAGGATTGATATCAGAGTATAGGCAGAGAGAAAGAAATAGGGTAGTCTTAAGCAAAAGACCAGCAATTGTAGAGTTTTTAGTAGAATCTACAACAGAAGCTGCTATTAAAAATGGAACAATTAGTGGAGCATATAAAATATTGCATAACTAGAAGAATCAAACAGAGGAAGTTAGAAGGGATTGGGAAGAGAGACTGGATAAGCAATTCACAAAGAACAATGAGAAGATATATGTATGTCTCCCAAATACGCAACAAAATCTAGAAGATTTAGGATTTTTGGTTCGAAATGTTTACAGATATTTTTATATCCCAAGTAGACTCTAGACAAATTTTCCTCAGGTAGACAGCAAATGTTGGAGATGTGATGGGAATAAAGAGGTAACTGGGAAGATATTTTCTGAGAGTACAGTGAGTTGGCAGACTTTAAGGATTCCCTGCGGAATGCACTGTCACAGATGCTGGGTTGGCAGATTGGTGTGATGAGGGAGACAATGTTTCTGAGCTATGATACAGAATTGGAATTGCCTAGACATGGTAAAACCCTGCTGTGTCGAATTCTAGTGGCTGCAAAAAAGCAATTACTAGAAAATGGAAATCAAAATCTAAACCAGCAATACCAGAAGTGGTTCATAGGTAGGTACTAGGCTATTGGCCCTAGGGCCTATTATAAGCCTAGCCAAAGGTACCCTGGCTTTCGCTATCCAAGAAAATTATTTTCCTGTGCCACTTTCGAGCAGAGCCACAGAAGTGATCCCCGGAGTGAATTTCCTATCTCCCATCCAATCATCAAGATTTTTCTTGAAGAGCGCTAATGAGGAGATTTGTTTGATATAGATAGGTAGTTTGTTCCAGAGTATGGGAAGTCTCTGGGACAGGAATATATCCCTCCAGCATGTTCTGTTTATTGTTGTGACAAGGTTTAGGTCCCTAGACCGTGTAGCTCATAGGGATTGGGATTTCTTTAAGAGGAGCATGTCTAAAAGCTCTGGGTTTGACATAGCTTTGTGTGTTAGGCAGAGATTGCCTCAGAGTAGGCGATATGCAACGGAGTAAAGCTGCAGTTTTTTGACTGTCTACATAGGGCATCTGTTTGAGGCGGGTAATCCTCTTTGTGAGGTATTTCTGTGGCCTTTCCAGTTGTTGATGTCTTGTGAGGTACATACCAAAAGGGGCATTGTACTCTATAATGGGTCCAATGAGTGACGAGTAGAGGGGAACAATGACCTCTTTTTTCCTGGATGAGAAACCTTTTGTGATGAGGTGTGCCAAGTAGAAGGATTTCCTGACTACTGTGGCAATGTGATTATCAAAAGATACACTACTGTCCACCTGTGTCCCAAGGTCTCTTATCACACTTTCAGTGTTAAGTAGACTACCGCCTATGTGACAGTTCATGGGTACTGAGTTTTTACCAAAAGGGATGACAATGCACTTTTTGTCATTGAGCTTAAGGCCATGGCTTTGACACCAGGCATCTGTCTCAGTGAGGCCCTTTTGTAGGATGTCCACATCTTTTGGAGTTTTGATTATGGCTCCTAGTTTGCAGTCATCTGCGAACCGTTAATAAAGACCTTCTGTGCTGGCCTGTACTTCAGAGAAGTAGATACCAAACAGGAGAGGACCCAGGACTGAACCCTGTGGTACTCCACTTGTCACTAGTCTGAAGCTGGATTTGGAGTCTGCTACTTTCACAGTGTGGGTTCTGTCAGTGAGTCAGTAGGCAACCCATCTTGTGACATAGGGATTTATACCTAGTTTAGTGAGTTTATCTATAATTCCAGAGTGGGGGGTGGTGTTGAATGCCTTGGCGAGATCTAGATAGGCTGTGTGAACCACCTTACCCTCATCTATGGCTTTGTTGACTGCTTCAAAGAAGTCTATCAGGTTTAGGAGACATGATCTGCCTTTTACAAACCTAAACTGGGTGGGGTCCCTAGTTTGGAGATTACCAATGTCATTGTTTATAAGTTCCATAATGATACATTCCATAGCCTTGCAGACCAGGCTCATTAGGCTAATGGGGCGGTAGTTTCCGGGGTCTGTGGTGGCTCCCCCTTTGTGGAGTGGGATAACTGCCACTGTGCACCATTCAGTGGGCACATAGCCTGATGTGAGGCTATGATTGAACATCGTACTTAGGTGGGGTGCCATTTCATTCTGTAGTTCATGTAGAACACAGCCTGGGATGTCGTCAGGTCCCATGGATGCTGTGTTCTTGGCTTTGGATAGTGTGTTTCTTACCTGTGCAGCCATGATTACAGGAACTTTGCATTCTTCCGGTATAGAGATGGGCCCTTTAGGGGATGACAGGGGGGTAAAGTTAGCACTGAACCTATCTGCCAGGATGTTGGCAATATCAGTTGGTTCTGTATATTTACTGCCATTGTGCTGCAACTCAGAGCAGATCAGAGTGTTGCCATTGAGATTCTTGACATAGCTGTAGAATGCTTTGTGGTTGTCTTTAGAGTCAGTGGCGATTTTGTTTTCATAACTAGCTTTGGAGGATTTTATGAGGGATCTCAGCTTTTTACTGAGGCTGACCAGGGAGTTTCTCCAATCATGGGATCTTTTTTGCAACAGTTTCTTTCTTCTGTTGTAGAGTTTGTTTATGGCAGGGGACCCCCAGATTGGCTTCCTTTTTTTGGAGGATAACATCTTGGTTCTGTTAGGGATTGCACGATCCATGCACTCATGAAGTGCTTATAAAGTGCATTTGTGTAGGATTCAGCAGTCATACCTCTACTGTCCACCAGCATGGGTGTCGTGAAGTTTGCCACTTCTGTCTTACGAAGCCTGAAGTTGGCTTTGGAGATTTTTTTTACTGTGGTTTCCCCTAATGGGGGGTAGGGGATGGATGTGGATGTCTAGAGTGATTAGCTTGTGGTTGGATCTGACCAACGAGGAATTGACCTTTGGTGTGGAGCACCGGTTGCCCATGTTGGTATAATAACCAGGTCTAGGATATTGCTGCCCCTGGTGGGGGTGTGGATAAGTTGATCCATGGCATTGGAATTTATGAATTCCAGAAAACGTTGAGCACAAGAGTTGGTACACAAGTAGTTTTCCCAGTTAATGGTAGGGTAGTTGAAATTGCCCATTATTAGGGTGTTAGGTTGTACTCTAATATTTTCCAGTGTATTAAGAAATGAGGAGTGGGAATCCTGGGGCATGGTGGGGGATCTGTAGCAAGCTACAGTTTGGATTGCGGTCTTGCACTTGGATAATCTCGGATGCATTATGCTGAGCAACTAGCCTGGAGGTGTGGATATCCTTAATGAATATGGACACGCCTCCACCTTTAGTGTTTCGGTCCAGGTTAGGTGGCCGAAAGGTGTGGTATAAATTACAGCCTGGTAATGCAGGGGTACTCTCTGGAGCCTTGAACCAGGTCTCTGTCACTGCACAGATGTCGATGTTCTCCATTTTAAGGAGTGCCTCAAGTGAGTGCATTTTGAGGTTTAGACTTCTAGCATTGAGTAGCAATACCCTCGGATTCTTCTTGCCTGTACCTGTTAGGGTGGTGAATTTGTCATTTGAACCTTGCCTAAAAAAGCCATTATGGGGTGGCTAGAGCCATAGCCAGTATCTGGAATCCCAGGGGCGACAGGTGCAGGCCATCTCTGGCAAAGCATCGTGGTTTGTCGATCATGTCATGCCAGGAAGACAGATACTGGATCCCCTTAGAATGACACCAGAAGCTTAGCCAATTGTTGAAGTCAATCATTTTGTCCTTGTACTGTGGTATAATTCTGGGTGATGGCAGGATGCTACTCAGGGCTAGGGTCATACCTGCCTGGGCTACAAGATCGGACAGCTCCTCCATGTCCCTTTTCATGTAGTCCAAGGAGGTACGTCTCAGGTCATTCACACCAACATGGACAATGACAGAGTCATATTTGTACTTGTTGTGGAGTGACCAGAGTGCATGCATTATGTGGTGGATCCTGGCACCCGACAGGCAGCTGACAGTAACTTTCTCCGTGTTTAGCCTGGTGAGTGGAACATCAGTGTGCCTGACTATAGAGTCACCTATGACTAGAGTGTTGGGTACGTTGTTATGCCTTATGTGCTGTGGTTGAGTGGCACACTGAGTTTGTGGGCTATGTGTCATTTGGGTTGTGTTCAGGGGTGGAGGTTGCTTGTGTTTCTGCTTTGGAGGTCCCTGTTGCTTGGGCAGGTTTTTACTGAGAGCCTCCGCGAATGTAGGTGTGTGTTTTGTGTTTCTACATGTGTGTTTTGGTGGTGTAGGTTTTGAGGGACTATGTGCTGAGTGTGGTGTGGTGCAAGTGTTTACCTTCTCCTCTTGACTGTCTAGTCCAGTCTTGGGTGAAGAGAGCTTTGCTTCCAGTTTGGCTATATAAGTGCATCTCTCACAGGTTGCAGTGTTGGGTGGTAGGAGGAGAGGGTTGTCCGAGTACATGAGGCAATTACTGCATTGCCCCAAGATGCCCAGATTCATTAGGTAGACAGGAGAAAACACCGGGAGCTGACCCTTAGACATGCCTGGATAGGTGCTTATTTGTTAAGTACTAGAAACTGTTTTCCTCTAGACAGTGAGGGAAGTTGAGTGCTGTAGTAATTTGTAGCTTATTTAGTGCTTACAATAATTCTGAACAAGTGCTGAGCTCAAAGTGAATATAGTAATGGAGATAAAACAACTGGAACTGAGATCTTTAGAAAAGGGTAGGAGCAAACTACATAGGAGAAAATGGGAATTGTGGGAACAATATATATGGGGAGGAATGAGGTTTTAAAGAAGGCAGGACTTAAATGAGCTATGTAAATGATTGGGTACATTGTAAGTGATGTATAATGTTTGCAACTGGGAGTGTGTCGGTATGGTTTGGGATGTAAAATGCAACCAACTTGGATTGTGTCAGTCTGGTTTGTTTTCATTTACATAAATGTATGATTGCCTGTGTCGTAACTGATGGTTTAATAAAGATGTTTCTTGTTTAAAAAAAAAAAAAAGAGGCAGAAATTGAATAATTTATATAATGTTTCCTAGGTTAGTACCACAGGGGTCTGTGTTGGTCCACTTACTGTTTATCATCGATTTCTCAGAAGTCCAGGACAAAGTAGATGGCCTCTGGCTCTCCAAGTTTACTAATGATTGCAAACTGGGAAACATCACAGAGTCCCCCAACGATGTCAACATATTACAAGAAGGGCTAAAACAAACAAATGACTGGTGTCAAAGCCATGGTCTAAAACTAAATGCAAAAACATTTATTATTATTCCCTTAGGCAAAACAAAATTCCCTACAAATTAGAATATTGAAGTTATCCCCCACTGAGTTCCAACCCAGTGGAGTGAGACTTGGGAACATAGGTTGATAGCAATCTTAACTTCGACGATCAAGTTTCCACAGTGGTAAGGAAAGTCTTCTATGTAGCACACCTCGTAAGGAGAGGCATAGCATCCAGGTCAAGGGATGTTATAATTCCACTGTATTTTACCCTTATCAGACCACTACTAGAGTATAATGCACCCTTTTGCATGTAACTCACCAGACATCTACAGCAGCTGGAGAGAACTCAGAGGTTTCTCACTAAGAAAATACAGGCATTACAAACCATGATCTACGTGGACAGGCTGAATGCCCTGTCACTTTACTCTGTATCTTATAGGCTGCTGAGAGGTGACTTGAGCCTGGCCTATAGGGCAATCTCTGGCCCTGCCCTAACAGAAATGCTGCACATCCGCAAGTCAAATAGCACAAGAGTCACTCGCTCCAGGGATCTTAACCTAGCCTGCGATATTAACAGAACATGTTGGAAAGACAGATGCATCTCCCAGGGACTTCTGCTTCTCTGGAACAGACTTCCAGTTGATGTAAAAGAGAGCTCCTCACCGACCCTATTCAAACACAACCTTGATAACTGGATGGGAGACCACAAATTCACCCCTGGGATGGGAACCCATGTCCCTCATGGACAGGGTTAGCTGGTGTTGATCTCAGACCTGCTCTGTTAATAAATCCGTTCTGTGAACTACCCAAAAAGCACAAATGGAGATACTTGGGATTAACAAGCTCAAGTTCGCAAAAGCTCTAGGGCCGCCAGTCTAGTAACTTCCTATGAACTCATTTGTCTACTGTGTGACTTTGAGCAAGTCATTTAATTAGACATTCTATCAGGTTGCCCCGAAAAGGGAGTGTGTGTCTACTTCTGGGCCTACCTGGTTAACAAATGGGCATTGTTATTGTTATTATTATAAATACATACAGTCATCTCCTCAGAGAGTCTAAACATGCCTGTTAGAATTAGATCTGCTACAGAATGTGCTTTCATGACTATGGAAGATATGCATTGGCCAAACTGCCAAAAAAAATTGTATGTTCCTTTCTGGTAACTCTGGAGGCTGAGAACTATATGTTTCTGTTCATGATGACCTCAAAACTTATTCCATGAATAGCAAGAAACATCTAACAATGTATTTTATATACAAAAGAAAAATATTTGGGGATACAACCATTTGGGGTAAAATCTGGTCCCAGCAATATCTTTAAGAGACAGTTTAAAAAATTAGTGATTTTATGCAGATTCATACTTCTGCAAATAACATTAAACTGTACTGGAGTTTTCATGGTAACCCATTTCTAATTAGATTTTCTTTTTTTTCACTAAATATTTTTTTTTTATTATTTCAAATAAGATGTCTTAAACATTACATGAAATAAAGATAAATAACATATTTACAATTCTAAAACATTACTAACTTCAAACCATTATATAACTATTTACATTGGTGTCTATGCAAATAACATTGAAATTCTATATTATATAGAGTTAGAAACATAAGATGATATATCTTCTTCGATATTTTCAAGTATTTCCAGTACTTTCATCCAAGAGTAATAGTAAGAAGTAGATCTTTTAGTTCTGTTCTTCATTGTTAATATTTCCATGTGAGCAACTGTTGTTGTTAAAGTCTCAAATTCCTTGAACGTAGGCGAAGCCTCATTTTCCAGTGTATAGTTATGATTTTACGTGAAATTGCCAATAGTGACCATAGGATTTTAGTGTCTTTTTTGGTACACAGTTTGGAATAGGAGAGTTGAATAAAATTAAAGACTTTGTTAATTGAAAATTATCATTATAAACAGTCTGAAAAAATAATTAATGGATTTCCAGTACATATTGAGACATATACATTCATAAAAAACATGCTGCCAATCTGCTTTTATCTTGATATGGCATCTCCAACATTGATCTTCAATAGAATACATTTTGGCTAACCTATGTGGTGTATAGAAACTTCTGTGTAGATATCTCCAAGTGAATAATTGCCAGTATTTTGATAATGTAGAAAATTTGGAAGATTTTAGAATATTACTTTTTTCTTCTTCAACTGGAGGATGGTTGTTTATTAAAGTATAATAATCCCAGTATGATTTTTCATGATAGTTTTTTTTTTAACAATTTTATAGATATTAGACAAATAACCTGTACCCTGATAAGGCTGTTTTGTGATAAGAATAAGGTATTCAATGAGTTTTGGAGCTTCATGTCTAACTGAAGGTTGCATTTGTTCTATTTTATTTATAAGAAAATGCCTTAGATTTTGTAAAAACAGCCAATTGTCTTTATTTATATTATAATTATAAATTATCTGTTCCTTTGTTAGAATTTTCCCTTTCTCTATAAGGTGATGCCAAAAGAGTAATGTTTCTTCTTTAAGTATATTTATTTTAGATATTTGGAATGTATCTAGAATATTTGGTGTAAAAGCTATAGGGAAAATAAGAAAAATCCAAGAATTAATATTTGGTATTTTATTTATATATGTTCTGAACACTGAAAGTGTAGAACTTACATAGTTTGATGGCAATTTATTAATATTATTCCTTTTCCCTAAAAAATAATCTTTTAACATCGATATAAGGGGTGATGGTATTACTGTTAAGTTGTCTTGTATGTGATTATAATTTATTTCTATGTAAATCTGCTCATGGGCTTGTTTCCATATAGGTGTGTATGAATTATTTAACCATAGTGTTATGTTTTTAATAACAGATGAGGTAATATATAAATCAATATCCGGTAAATTAATTCCACCATCTTCCCAATCTGGCAAATGTTTATTTAAGGCTATACGGAGTTTATTTGGAAACCATAGAAAATTTAAAATTAGTTTATTGTATCTTTGAATAATATATTTGGGAGGTGGCAATGAAAAATTTTGTATTAAGTATAATATTTTGGGAAATATGATTATTTTAATAAGATATAATCGGTCTGCTGTTGAAAAGATATATTTATTCCAGTAACCAATTGTTTGTTCTATTTTGTCTAGTATTTTATTATAGTTAAATATTAGAGAATCTGTTAATTCATTGAGTAGATTTATTCCCAGATATAATAATTTACTTTCTGTTACTATATATTTGGAAAATCTTTTGTTTATATTATTTTTTTTTTACAATTACAGGGCATAATTTTAGTTTTGTTTTCATTAAATTTTAAGCCTGAAATATTTTGAAATTTATTCATGGAGTTAAATAGAGCATTCAAAGACTCATTTGCATCCGAGAGAGTTAATAGTATGTCATCAGCAAAGAGTTGGATTTTAAGGTTTAACATTTTATTAATACAAATGCCCTTTATGTTATTGTTTGATCTGATTTGATTTGCAAAGGGTTCTATGAGTAATGCAAATAACAATGGTGATAAAGGGCAACCTTGTTTAGTTCCCTTTTTATTGTTATAGGGCCTGATCTATATGATCCCAGTTTAACATATGCAGTAGATTTTTCATATAGTATTTGGATAAGATTATTAAAATTAGAAGGAAAGTTATATTCTTTTAAAACTAGTGAAAGAAAGTTCCAGTTAACGAATCAAAAGCTTTATTAATATCTAATGAGATTACATTTAAATTTAGGACTTTATGTTTGCTATAATCTATTAATGTTAGTATTCTTTTAATATTATCTTAAGTATTTCTTCCTTTAATAAAACCTGTTTGATCTTTGTGAATTAAGAAAGGAAGAAAGTGTTTGATCCTATCTGCGTATATAGCCATAAACATCTTGTAGTCTATATTGAGTAATGATATTGGCCTATATGAGGAACACTGTTTTTCATCTTTATCTGGTTTGATAATTGGGGATATCAATGAATATTTCCAAGAGGGCGGTATATTCAAATCTTTATTGGCTATATCATATACTTTTAATAATAAAGATATAGCTTGATTGGGTATTAATTTATACATTTCTGGTAGCATATTGTCTGGGCCAGGTGCTTTATTTGTCTTGAGCTTTTAATTTGTGATTTTAATTCTGTCATATTGATTGGTTTGTTTATAATGTCTATTTGTTCTTGTGTTAATTTAATATGAATATTGTTTTCTAAGTATTTTTATATCCTTAGTAGGTGTATCTTGAGTATTTATGGAATTATCAATGTTAAATTGAGTCTGAATGCTTCTAAAATATCATTTAGTTCCGTAACTCTTTTGTTAGTATTGGGAATAAATATTTCTTTTATTTGCTTAGATTTAATTATTTTTTTGTTCTATTAGTTAAGTATCTCAGGTGTGCTGAATTAGTAGAGTATGAGTTTATTTTTATCTTTTCTAAGTTAATCATAATCTTATGGTGTAGCAATTCTGTATACTTCTTATTGATTTGTGTAAGTTCTTGAACTTGAGTAGCATTACCCTTTTGTATTTCCAGTTTCAATTTATCTGCTTTGTTTTGTAAGTCTAGCATATCTTTATTCCATAACTTCCTTTTATTTATGTACCAGGATAATATCTTCCCATATGTAACTGCTTTTAATGAATCCCAGACATATATTTCTGAAATATCTTCTGTGTGATTTATTTCTAGAAAGTTTTTGATTGTTTCTTCATAAAATTCTTTGAAATCTCTCAATTTTGTGATATAGGAAGGTATCCTAGTAATGGGATTTGAATAAAATGGTGTAAGCTCTATCTCAAAAACTATGGCATTATGATCAGATAAAGGACAATTTATGATTTTGACTTTGTCAATTTTTGTTATTAGGTCATTGGCAACATATATTCTATCAATTCTAGAGTTAGTTTTATATCTATGAGAATAAAATGTGAAGATTAGTGAGTCTGGTTCTGCAAATTCATTTATATCTTTTAAATACAATGTATCTATAAATTTTGATAGTGCTTTAGAGATGGGTTGTTTTCTTCTTTTGGATTTAGAATCTGTATCTTTTTCATTCATTATACAGTTGAAGTCTCCTGCCAATATCAGGCTACCCTTAGTTAAATGAATTATCTCTTCAAAATGCTGTTTAACTGTTTTTAATCCTAGTCCTGGGATCCAATATAGATTTACTAATGTATAGATTCTCTTATTTAACTCTATTGAAACTAGACAAAACATACCTGATGTATCTTGATGAGTAGTAATTATTTTAGGTGTTATAGTTGAGTTGCGAAGTAGTATAGCTACTCCTCTTTTTTTTGTTTTGTATTGAGTTTATTAGTACTGTGTAATTATTAATATTTAAGTTGTTTATATCTCTATCTAATAAGTGTGTCTCTTGTAAAAAGACTATTTGTGGTTTATGTAAGTTTATGTACTTGAATAGGCTTCTCCTTTTATTACTATTATTTAGACCATTAACATTTATGGATAAACATTTCATTTCCTAGTTTTAAGTTTGTTTTATGTGTAAGTTTATGTAAATATTGTTTATTCTTAGTTCCATCTTGGATACAGAATTCAAAAAGTTTTTCTTGTATGATTTTTGCATGTTTCTGAGTGACACCAAAGTGATAGAATAAAAAAACAAAGAACTTCCAAACTTGTAATTCTTAACCTTAAAACCATTCCCTATTGCTATGAGGTAATATACCTCTTTGTTTGGTTAGTGAATCTAACCAAACAAACTTTCTACCCTCACAAATAATATTTGGATCAGTTTCTCTTATCCTCTTAGTTTTAAATAAAGATAATTGAATAATATATTAAGATAATCTAATCAGCTAAAATATATACATATATTCTTTACTCATCTTATTGTAATTCAATAATACTTACTTCTAAGCAGGTTTCAAAAGGTACAAATATTTAGATTAAGGTAGTATCATTTCAAAATAATTTAGGGCATTAATAAACATCATGTTAAAATCTATAACTGTATATTTCATACATCTGTTGAAAACTATTTACTGACATTACTGTATAATACAGTACCATTGTTGTGCAATTGTTTTAGACTACTCAAGTCGAAACCAGTGTTTAAATTAATATTTGCAAAGTCATATTGGAATAAAAACATGAATAGTTCTGAAACCACATCATATTTCATGTTTAACATAAACTGAAATGCGATACAATGTATAAGTATATTAATATTTCTTTAGTAGACATTAAATATGTTCCTCCGATTGCATTTTTCAGCTTTTCAATGACAATTCCCATGGCTGGAGACAACAAGATCACAATTTAGACAGCTCCCTTATCCAAGAGACCACTCATAATGTTGTTACCTGATTGAGTGTCTTGTTGCCAACACTTCCATCAACCCTCAGAGGGACCCTGCACAATGAAAACTGACACAGTACAGAGGTAAAACTGCAGCACTTGACCACACCCTCAAAGCAAACATCTATGTATATCACACATCAACTCCCACAGCTTAGACTGACACCCAACCAGTGAGTCTATCTGCTGACATCAAGTGCTGGAGATACAATCCTGACCTACTCAACACCAGCAATTCAATCCTATGACTGAACAAAAGTATACTGGAGAACACATCAAAACAATGGAAGCTGCCAAGATTCAAACCACCATGTACGAAAATATTACAGGTCAAAATTCCCAACCCATTTTGCAGCAAAGAGACAAAACATATTCAAACCATGGGGTAACACCTTTACCACGTCAAAAAGGTGTCCAAGAAGCTTGTTTTTCCTCCAACATCGGAGGACAGCCACGATGATCCATGCACTGCAATAGTACCATTTTATCCTGGCAATTGCTTCACGACTGTATATAGAAACATTTAATCCAAATCATTAACTGGCACCACAACAATATTTCTCAGAAAAGCTGTTTTACAGCCAATGACCAGACAGAACGCATCATTGAGAGGATACATTTATCAAATGTCAAGTGCCCCAGCCATAATACAAGTGTCTCCTCAAATCAATCCCCAACGAATCTACTGCCCACCAAACTTGCAGACCAATACTGGCATCCTTTCATACAGTCACATTGAAACACAAAAATACAGGTCCGCTGATCAGGAACAACCAGGCTCTCAACTGCCAGACAACACACCCGTCTGCAGAAAGGTCCAAGAATCATAGTTGCATTGTCAAGCATCCTTGTCCACACTAACAGTAACATGATATACCCGCATACACTAGTATTGTGTCATTCTTGATAATGTAAAAAGCCAGACAATATTATAAGAAGGGTGAAGCCACAGCCAGGCAACATAACAAGAAGAGCACAGCTGCAGTCACCATTCAGATGAGCAAACGGGAACAGCATGAGCCATCTAAGGATGGATAGCCCGTTGAGTACCTGCCACAATGCATGCCCATAACGCATGGCAACCCAGTAACAAATTAGGGTGTGGGCTAAGCCTCTCCCCCTTCCACTCAAATCAGATCCAACACAATATGTGTGTAGAACACAGATGCTTCGACAAAGCCACATGGGATATAAACATTGTATAATTGACACACCGGGTCAAATCCACTGTTATGTTACTCATTATAGTTGCCTATACAATCATTGCTTCCACTTTCTCCATCTAGTATACCATAACGCCATCTAAATGTTTGATTTGCCAAATGCACATCCAACCTTCTTGTTGCATCCCACCTGCCCACCCGAGGACATACCTTGGCAGCAGGACATCAGTAGTATTCTGCAGGAGCACCAGCATGGGAAATGGCAACCCTTCCCAAAACAAACCTGTCAGTTGCTTGACATTTACTAGTTTCTTTAGAGATTTTGTAAAACAGCAGTGATTTTATTTGCTGATGATTAATTTCTGCTTTTTAAACTCTGCTGTATAAAACATAGTAAGGGATAGCTAAAATGTCTGGAAATCTAAACTGATAGAAAGACAAGCAGATATATGTCCTTATCTATCAAGGTGCTAGAAGACATCAGTAGCCATAAACTGAAAGTGCTTCAAAAATAAATATCTGTGTATATTTATATGAACCTTTTATATTATTTATGTTTCCTTAGAAGGAATTTAGGTTTCTGTATCTTTAAATGTGAACCTAGCTTATTTTCTGACTAGACGTCAATTAGAAAGAGTCAGGGAATGGCGTACACAAGTAAATGCGACAAGCAATAAGTAACTCAAGTTTCTAGTGATGTTTGTGGCTGTTAAATTGTCTCGAGAACCAAGCAGGAAAAGGTATGTGTTTTTTCTTTTTTCTTTTCCCTCCTCTTATTTGGTGACAAACTCATGTAGTGTGCACGCAAGCACTCTAGTTTACGGAGTAGTGTTCACAACTGTCAAACTTTGCATTTTAAACATGCTATGCCTTATTTCCTCTACAAAAGAAAAGACAACGGGATATCTAAGCTAGTCACAAGCATCTTTCAACTCCGGATGTCTGGAGGCACAACACACATGACTTATAGCCTCAAAATATCACTTAAAACATATTTTTTCACTGGACTATATCAGTACGTGCATATGGGTCAAAGGCAGAACATCTTTTAAGATTAGTAGTCTTATGATACATCCTAACTGAAATACTTCATTTCAAAAGCAACACATTTCTGCCCAGCATTAGCGTTTATCCAAACAGGGACACTTTTAACTTATAAAAAGTAATACTATCAGGGATGTAACTAATAATAAGTTATATAGCAGCCATTACTATACCTATTACCATATACTGATTAAAGTATTATAAGTTAATGAAGGTTTAATAAAAAGAAGAGAACAAATAAAAACAACAAAACACAAAGAGAGAAAATAAATAAATAAATAAAGAAATAAACTATTTGGGAACATTATTATGCATTGATTACTCTGATTAAGAATATGAAAATAACAGATGGATAATAATGAAAAATAGAGTAATGTTTAAATTATGCTTAGTATATTGATGTGATTTGAGATAAATGTATTTACATTTATGCTAATTTTGACATTTAAAATATAATTGAAAACAGTACCTGTTTTGGTCTAACTTGAAGACAGTAAGAACTTTTCTTTTGTTGTTAGTATTATTATTTAG